>NW_028121263.1:0-86369 GCF_965183815.1 Platalea leucorodia
GTCATGGTTTAACCCCAGCTAGCAACTAAGGACCACAGAGCCGTTCGCTCGCTGCCCCCCCAGTGGGATGGGGGAGAGGATTGGAAGGGTAAAAGGGAGAAAACTCGTGGGTTGAGATAAGAACAGTTTAATAATTGAAGAAAAATAAAATAGAACTGTTAAATAGGTAAAGCAAAAGCTGCGCACACAAACAAAGGAGAAAAAAAAATTCATTCACTACATCCCATCAGCAGGCAGGTCCTCAGAGGCATCCCCAGGAAAGCAGGGCTCCATCAAGCGAAACAGATACTTGGGAAGACAAACGCCATCACGCCAAACAACCCCCCTTTCCTTCTTCCCCCAGCTTATATAGTGAGCATGACATCATGTGGTATGGAATAGCCCTTTGGCCAGCCTGGGTCAGCTGTCCTGGATGTGCTCTCTCCCAGTTTCTTGTGCACCTGGCAGAGCATGGGAAGCTGAAAAGTCCTTGACCAGTGTGAGCACTACTGAGCAACTATTTAGCAATAACATAGCACTACTTAGCAAGAACCAAAATATCAGTCTATCAACATTATTCTCACCTTAAACCCAAAACAAAGCACTACACCAGCTACTACGAAGAAACTTAACTCTATCCAAGCTGAAAGCAAGAAATGCCTCATCCTCCACTTCCATCTTCTTTCCCCCACTACCCACCGCTTCCCTCCTCCTTTTTCTTTTCTTGCCTCCTCTTGCCTACTCCTTCTTTTGCCTTGTATCCTACTCTAAACTCCTCTTGGGCTCCCGATGCCTCGTCTTGCCTCCTTCTCCTTCTGTCTCTCCTACTCCTCGTCTACCTTCTTTTGATCTCTGTGGCCTCCTCCTATTCCTGCTCCTGTTACCTCCCGTTGCCTCATGAAGATTTTTTCCTTCTCTTCCTCCACAGCCTCCTGAAGCCTCCTCTTCCTTCCTTTTCCATCCTAGGGCCTACTTCTCTTCTTCCTCTTGCCTTTTCCTACTCAGCCTCCCTTGCCTCTTCTCCCTTTTTTTCCTCTCTAAGCCTGCTCTCTTTGCCTCCTCCTCCTCCTCGCGCCTCCCATTGCCTCCTATTGCCTCCGCCTCCTCGCGCCTCTTCTGCCCTCCTCGCGCCTCCTCCTTTTGCGCTGTTGCTTGCCTCCTCCTCCTTTTGCCTTCTGGCCTGCTCTCACCTCCTCGCGCCTCCTCTTTTGCCCTCCTCCTGCTCTCGCCCATTGCCTCCTCCTCTGCCTCCTATTGCCTCCTGCTACCTCAGCTCGCATCCTCGCCTCTCCTCCTTTTCCGCTTTTGCTTGCCTCCTCCTCCTTTACCTTCTGGCTCCTGCTCTCACCTCCTCTTGCCTCTCCTTTTTGCCTCCGCCTCGCGCCTCATCCTCCTCGCACCTTCTCTTGCCTCTTGGGACATACTGCTGCCTCCTCCTCCTCTCGCCTCCTCCAAGGCCTCGCCTTGCCTCCTCTTGCCTTTCCCTTCTCTTCTTCTGCAGCCTCCCACCGCCTCCTCTTCCCACACCTTGCCTCCTCTTGCCTCAGTCTCCTCCTCCTCCTCTTTGCTTCACCTGACACCCTTTTGCCTTCTCCTTTGCCTCCTTCTCTTCCTCTTCCTCCTACTCCTTCCTCTCACGGCCTCTTGCCTTTGCCTCCTCCTGCTTTCTCCCATTGCCTCCTCTTCCATACTCCTCCTCCTCTTGCCTCCTACGGCACCTTCGCGCCTCCACCTCTTTCGCCTCTTCTTGCCTCTTGTCTCCCTTTCCCTCCTGCTACCTCTGCCTCCTAACACCCCTCTGCCTTTCTCTTCCCTCCTCTTGACACACTCTTCTTCTCCACCTCACACGCCTCCTCTCCGCAACTCTTGACACCTCTTGCCTGCTCTTGCCCCTACTTCCTCAGCCTCCTCTTCTTTCCTCTGCCTTGCTCCTCCTCCTCCTGCTCCTCCTTTGCCTGCTTTCTCCTCACTCTTCTTCTCTACTCCTCAGCCTCCCCCTCTTCCTCTTGCCTCCTCTTGCCTCCTCTTCCTCCCCCTTTTAGACTCTTGCCTCCTTCTCCTCCTCTTCCCTTCTCCTCCAGGAGGAGAGCGGAGGGAAGAGGAGAAGGAGGGAAGAGCAGGCAAGGAAAAGCAAGCGAAGGCAAGAGGAGGAGGAGAGAGGAGGTATGAGGAGGAGGATGCACGCAGAGGCAAGAGGAGGCAACATGAGAAGGATGAAGAGGAGGAGGCAAGAGCAGTAGGAAGTGGAGGAGGGAGCGGGAGGCAAGAGGAAGCAAGAGCAGGAGGTGGAGGAGGAGGCAAGAGGAGGCCAGAAGGAGCAGGAGGAGTGAAGAGGAAGAGAGAAAGGAGGAGGAGTAGGAGGAGGAAGCGTGAGAATTAGGGAAGAGGAGGGAAGCTGAGCAGGATGGATGAGTAGGAGGCGAAGAGAGTAAAGAGGAGGAGGAAGAAGAGGCAAGAGGAGGGAAGAGGAGGCAAGAGGTTGATGTGGCAAAAGGAGCGGAAACGAGGAGGAGGAGGAAGAGGCGGAGGCGAAAAGAGGCAAGAGGAGTGTCCTGGTTTCAGCTGGGATAGAGTTAATTTTCTTCTTAGTAGCTGGTAGAGTGCTGCGTTTTCGATTTAAGATGAGAATAGTGTTGATAAGACACTGATGTTTTGCTTCTTGCTGAGCAGAGTTTACACTAGTCAAGGACTTTTTAGCTTCTTGTGCTCTGCCAGGTGCATAAGAAGCTGGGAGGGAGCATAGCTAGGACAGCTGACCCAGGCTGGCCAAAGGGCTATTCCATACCATATGACGTCATGCTCAGTATATAAGCTGGGGGAAGAAGGAGGAAGGGGGGGACATTGGGCGTGATGGCGTTTGTCTTCCCAAGTAACCGTTACGCGTGATGGAGCCCTGCTTTCCTGGAGGTGGCTGAACACCTGCCTACCCATGGGAAGTAGTGAATGAATTCCTAGCTTTCCTTTGCTTGTGCGTGTGGAATATCTGAAAAGCCAAGGACATGGAGTGAGCAACCCAGACTCAGACTATGTGGACTTAATCTGCATTTAACGCAAGAGGAATTCAAGGATGCTGCGAAGGTCGAC
Source organism: Platalea leucorodia (assembly GCF_965183815.1). Classification (NCBI taxonomy): domain Eukaryota; kingdom Metazoa; phylum Chordata; class Aves; order Pelecaniformes; family Threskiornithidae; genus Platalea; species Platalea leucorodia. The sequence goes on from NW_028121263.1 coordinate 3,064, forward strand.
TGCGGTTTGGAAGACATGAAAGAAGCAGATTAAGAGGAAGAAACTATTGGCTTGCAATGTTGAAAACAAGATATGGGAGGAGCGGGCAGTGCATGTGAACTATTTTTATGAACGAATCAGAATATTGCTAGTAGCGCATGAACAGCATATTGACAAACATAGTTAACCAATTAGCGATAAGTTTATGCATGATCAGGAAGGCAAGAAACTATATTAACTAAGCTATGTATGTAATAAACTGACATTTTGCTTGATCCTACGTCACTGTCCGCATTATACCCAGGACGGTCAGCACCCAACGTTTTTGCTCCAACTAGGACACCGGTGGAAACTGGTGCTTTTCCGTCTTTGCCACCACAACAACCGTCGGGGGAGGGGGTATTTGGGCAAGGGATGTTGGTGGGAGGAGTTGGGGATCCGTCAATGCGATGGAAAGGTGTTATGCGAGATGCCATGATAGAGGGACAGGTTTTACCCATGGCTTTTCCTGTTGGAGTTGATAATAACGGGAGAGGTGTATGGGAAGCACTGGACTGGAAAATATTGAAAGAAGCGAAAAGCGCTGTTACTCAGTATGGTTTAAAATCACCATATACTCAATCTATATTACAGCACGTTTTTTCAGCACAGTTATTAACTCCTTATGATTCTAGAATGATTGTCCAGATGCTATTACCACCATCGCAACAATTACAATTTTTCCAACATTGGCAAACTGCCTGTGATAGGGCAGCTTCAATACCTCGACAACAAGGCGATCCGTTATTGGGAATCCAGGCTCAAATGTTAATGGCCGCAGGGCCTTTTACGCGACCTGATTGGCAAGCGCAGTTTGCTACCGAGGCATTGCAATTGAGTCAGGAGTTAGCTTATAAAGCTCTTATTAACGTGCATGATGAGAAAATTAGACCTGCTTTTACCGCTGTAAGGCAGGGACCCACTGAAGCGTACGGCGAGTTTATTGATCGTTTGCACGCTGCAATTATGGCTCATCCAGATATGGATGAGGGAATGAAAGTAAAGTTCTTAGATACGCTTGCTTTTGATAACGCTAACGAAAAAACCAAAAGAGCACTCAGTGTGTTGCCAAGAGGATCCAGCACAGGACAGTTGCTAGAGGCTGCTGAGCGAACGTTAGAACAAGAAAAGGCTGCGGTTATGGCCGCAGCTGTAGGTGCAGCAGTGAAGCCGTTGGTATCAAAAAAGCAAGGGGGAAAAAAGGACAAGAAGTGCTTTAATTGTGGAAAACTAGGCCATTTTAAAAAAGAATCTAGGAGTCCAATTAATACTGAGGGTCGGAAAGAAAAATGGTGTACGAATTGTAAAAAAGATAATCACGACACCCAAGAGTGTCGGAAACCGGGAAACACGGCGCGGAGCGCGCCACACCCACGCGTGAAGACACAAGTGCAGGGTGCTTGGACCGCTGCGCAGCCGCCACAGCCGGTAGCGCCGGAGTGGACCTGGCAACAGCAGTAGACATGACCTTAACGACGTCTGAGGTTAAATTAATTGCTTCAGATCAACAAGGACCTCTAGGGCATGGGTTGAGTGCATTGCTCATAGGCCGTTCTTCAATATCACGAAAAGGTGTATTTATAGTATCAGGACTCATCGATGCGGATTTCTGCGGAACCATAAAGAGCATGGTATATACCTTAACGCCACCACTTACGGTACCAGCACAGTCTAAAAATAGCTCAATTAATACCATTTCATGCGTGTGTCCCTAAAGCGCATTCAATTGTACGTGGGCATGGAGGTTTTGGATCCACAGGAGTACCAAATGTGTTATTAGCAATAGATATTGCCAAGGGAAAACCTGAAGAAAGGGTAACATTAAGACATCCTAATGGACAATCTTTAGTACTGTCAATGTTAATTGACACGGGGGCAGATGTACCTATTGTCCCTATCACAAAATGGCCTCGTCATTGGCCACTGGTAACTGCAGCTACCAGTGTTGTGGGAGTCGGGGGGGCACAATGCACGATGATTAGCAAATTCCTGATAGCATTCAATTTTGAAGACGGTACCACTGTTACCACAAGGCCATATGTAATGCACTTGCCTGTAGCTCTTATAGGTCGGGATCTATTATCCCAAACGGGAGCCAAACTTGTAACCCAGCATTTTTAGGAGCGGCCATGGTTGAGCAGCCCATCTTAAAACTCACCTGGACTACGACAACGCCAGTGTGGGTAGACCAGTGGCCGCTGAAACAGGAGAGGCTGCATATTTTACAAAATTTAGTTAAAGAACAACTAGAAGCAGGTCACCTTGTGCCTTCCACAAGCCCTTGGAACACACCCGTTTTTACCATCCCGAAGAAATCTGGAAAATGGCAATTGTTGCGTGATTTACGAGCGGTGAATGCTGTAGTGCAAAATATGGGGGCATTACAGCCAGGATTACCCTCCCCTGTGATGATCCCAGAAAATTGGGACTTATCATGGATTTGAAGGATTGGTTTTTTACTATTCCTTTGCGTCCTGAAGATGCAGAAAAAATTGCATTTACAGTACCATCAATCAATAAACAGGAACCGGCAAAAAGATGCCATTGGGTGGTACGACCTCAAGGAATGAAAAACTCACCTACTCTGCGTCAAAATTCTGTAGCATGGGCCTTACAACCATTCCGAATGAAACATCCATTTTTACTAGTTTTTCACTGTATGGATGATATCTTAATTGCTGGAGAAAAAATGGACGTGGAAGGAACTTTACAAAGGTTAATAGAAACGTTAGACCCGAAAGGTCTTAAAATTGCTCCAGAAAAGGTACAACGACAAAATCCATGGCAATCTTTGGGATGGACAATTACTGGGAGCACAGTCAGACCACAGAAGATCATACTCAAAACAGACCTTAAGACGCTCTCAGATGTTCAAAAACTAATGGGAGATTTACAGTGGGTAAGGTCAGTTAGTGGAATAACTAATGATGATCTAGCTCCCTTGATGCCTCTGTTGGGAACCTCACCCAGAGCCGATGAACGACGAAGCCTGACGAAGGAACAAGAGCAGGCATTGGATCACATTCTAAAAAAGGTTTTGACAACAGTTGTACAAAGAAAAATTAGTGATTTGCCTTTGCAATTTTTAATTGTTAACTCATCACCCAACCGAAAACACTTAATAGGACTGATAATCCAAATAGATAGCCCACGCATCAACATTTTAGAGTGGGTATCTTGATCCTATCAGCCAAAAAATACCGTCTGTACACGGATTGAACTATTAGCTAATATGATCATCAAAGGTAGAAGAAGGATTTGTGATCTGACAGGACAAGAACCTGAAACCCTGTTTGCACCTATAGCACAGAATTATTTAGATTGGCTTTTAGCAACATCAGAAATGTTTCAAATCGCTTTAGCCGAATATCCAGGTACTGTAACCAATAACTATCCTTCCACGAAAATTTTGCCGCTTTTACAAAATCAGGACTTTGAAGACATCCCTTATAGATCAGAAGTACCAGTTGAAGGGCTTACGGTATTTACTGATGCTGGAAGAAAACCAAAACGAGCTGCTATTGCTTGGTATGACAATAATCAATGGAATCATCAACTTCTTACAGGTCATACCGCCGACTCTTTACAAACCCTCGAGCTGAGAGCGGTGTTATGGGCCTTTCAACGCTGGCCCGACAAACCTCTAAATGTAATTTCAGATTCGCTCTACGTCGTAGGAACGGTACAGCGCCTGGAAGGCGCTATGATCAAATCACTGAAGAATAACACCTTATATATGTTATTAATGCAACTTTTATTTTTATTGAATCAACGCACTAAACACTATTTTGTGATACATATTCGTAGCCATCAATTTGATCAAGGCTTGTCGATTGGAAACAACATAACCGACAAGTTGGTTGCTACCATCTGGAAAAATCAAAATCGTAACCTGTTTGAGCAGGCCCGTTTATCTCATGAATTTTTACATCAATCTGCAAAAGTACTGGCGAAACAATTTGATTTAAAACTATCAGATGCCCGAGGCATCGTCCAATCCTGTCCTGCCTGCCAAAAATCAGGATTCGGCTTAGTTCTTGGGGTCAGCCCTCGAGGTCTGGGAGCCCTACAATTATGGCAAATGGATGTCACCCACATCACAGAGTTTGGACGGCAAAAATATGTACACGTTAGCACTGATACTTATTCGCATGCAATCTGGGCCACTGCTCAAACAGGGGAAACAGCCAAACATGTTGTAAAACATATGTGTGCCTCACCTTGCCTCCTCTTGCCTTTCCCTTCTCTTCTTCTGCAGCCTCCGACCGCCTCCTCTTCCCACACCTTGCCTCCTCTTGCCTCAGTCTCCTCCTCCTCCTCCTCTTTGCTTCACCTCACACCCTTTGGCCTTCTCCTTTGCCTCCTTCTCTTCCCCTTCCTCCTACTCCTTCCTCTTACCGCCTCTTCCCTTTTCCTCCTCCTGCTTTCTCCCATTGCCTCCTCTTCCATACTCCTCCTCCTCTTGCCTCCTCTGCCCTCTTCTTGCCTCCTCCTCCTGATTTTCTTCTTGCCTCTTCTTCTCTCCTCCTCCTTCACCTCCTCTCTCCGCCTCTCACCTCCTCGCGCCTCCTCTGCTTCCTCTTCCTCTTGCCTCCCGCTGCCTCCACTTGTCTCCTTCTCCTTCTTTGCCTCCTACTCCTCTTCTGACGCCTTCTTGCTCTCGCTCGCCTCCTCCTCCTCGTGCCTCTCCTTGCCTCACCGGCCTTTGGCCTTCTCTTCCTCCACAGCCTCCTCAAGCCTCCTCTTCCAGCCTAGGGCCTACTTCTCTTCTTTTCTTGCCTTTTCCTACTCAGCCTCCCTTGCCTCTTCCTCCTCTTTGCTCCTCTCTAAGCCTGCTCTCTTTGCCGCCTCCTCCTCCTCGCACCTCCCGTTGCCTCCTATTGCCTCCGCCTCCTCGCGCCTCTTCTGCCCTCCTCGTGCCTCCTCCTTTTCCGCTTTTGCTTGCCTCCTCCTCCTTTGGCCTTCTCGCCGGCTCTCACCTCCTCGCGCCTCCTCTTTTGCCCTCCTCCTGCTCTCGCCCATTGCCTCCTCCTCTGCCTCCTAGTGCCTCCTGCTCCCTCAGCTCGCATCCTCGCCTCTCCTCCTTTTCCGCTTTTGCTTGCCTCCTCCTCCTTTACCTTCTGCCTGTGGGATATCTGAAAAGCCAAGGACATGGAGTGAGCAACCCAGACTCAGACTGTGTGGACTTAATCTGCATTTAACGCAAGAGGAATTCAAGGATGCTGCGAAGGTCGACTGCGGTTTGGAAGACATGAAAGAAGCAGATTAAGAGGAAGAAACTGTTGGCTTGCAATGTTGAAAGCAAGATATGGGAGAAGCGGGCGGTGCGTGTGAACTGTTGTTATGAACGAATCAGAATATCGCTAGTAGCGCATGAACAGCATATTGCCAAACATAGTTAACCAAGTAACGATAAGTTTATGCATGATTAGGAAGGCAAGAAACTGTATCAACTAAGCTGTGTATGTAATAAACCGACATTTTGCTTGATCCTATTGATCGTGTGCTGTGTCCGTGACTTCCGCGTCAGCAGGTGGCGCCCGAACAGGGACCCTCAGATCGGAGTTGGATTTTCTGACGAAACCGAGAACGGAGGGGGCGGAAGCCGGCCGAAGGTGAGTGCTGCCCCAGCACTCGGGAGACGCTAGCGCGAAAGGTGGAATCTCACCCTGATCAGGTGAGCGGCCGGGGAGGAGATGGGGGCTACCATGGCAAAAGAAGAGTCAGCGGTGGTTAAGCTCCTCCAACATATCCTCTCAACGAGAGGTATAAGTTATGACTCGTCTACTCTGAAAGCATTATTGCTCTGGGCAAAAGGAAAGGATTTGATCCCCACGGTTGGAGTTGCCTTTGATGCTATGACATGGGAGGAAATAGGGGCAGAACTGTGGGAAGAAATAAGTAAAGGATCCAAAGAGGCGAGCAAATTCCCCACTGTGTGGAGACTGATTCATGAAACTTTAAAAAGCATGGGGGAGGAGCGGCAAGTCGCTGCATCGGCATTCGCGGCTTTGACTCCAGGTGGCGGGCCCACCTCTGCAACCAGTAGGTTGTTTTCGGGTCCGACAATCCCTGCAGCGACCCCAGCCCGCGTTGCAGGAGGGGTCCGGATCCTAGCAGGGACTGCAACTGCAGCTCCCACCACCACCGAAGTGCAGTCACCAGAAAAAAACGCTGCGGAGGCTACTCCACCATCGCCCGATGTACCACAGTCGGATCGCCCTCCGAGTTACGATGAGGCCGATCCACCAAATCGCCCTCCCTCACCGGTGGCGACCACCTCACTTTACCCTCCTTTGCCACCAGGTGGCGAAGAGGAGGAGGAAAACAATGGTGTTCTAGAGGAGAAAGCTGAATTACAGGAATTGATAAAAAGACTAGAGACTTTAGAAGCGCGATTGGCGGCCCCACCAGAAAACCCACCAACGTCACTGTCCGCATTATACCCAGGACGGTCAGCACCCAACGTTTTTGCTCCAACTAGGACACCGGTGGAAACTGGTGCTTTTCCGTCTTTGCCACCACAACAACCGTCGGGGGGGGCAGTATTCGGGCAAGGGATGTTGGTGGGAGGAGTTGGGGATCCGTCAATGCGATGGAAAGGTGTTATGCGAGATGCCATGATAGAGGGACAGGTTTTACCCATGGCTTTTCCTGTTGGAGTTGATAATAACGGGAGAGGTGTATGGGAAGCACTGGACTGGAAAATATTGAGAGAAGCGAAAAGCGCTGTTACTCAGTATGGTTTAAAATCACCATATACTCAATCTATATTACAGCACGTTTTTTCAGCACAGTTATTAACTCCTTATGATTCTAGAATGATTGTCCAGATGCTATTACCACCATCGCAACAATTACAATTTTTCCAACATTGGCAAACTGCCTGTGATAGGGCAGCTTCAATACCTCGACAACAAGGCGATCCGTTATTCGGAATCCAGGCTCAAATGTTAATGGCCGCAGGGCCTTTTACGCGACCTGATTGGCAAGCGCAGTTTGCTACCGAGGCATTGCAATTGAGTCAGGAGTTAGCTTATAAAGCTCTTATTAACGTGCATGATGAGAAAATTAGACCTGCTTTTACCGCTGTAAGGCAGGGACCCACTGAAGCGTACGGCAAGTTTATTGATCGCTTGCACGCTGCAATTATGGCTCATCCAGATATGGATGAGGGAATGAAAGTAAAGTTCTTAGATACGCTTGCTTTTGATAACGCTAACGAAAAAACCAAAAGAGCACTCAGTGTGTTGCCAAGAGGATCCAGCACAGGACAGTTGCTAGAGGCTGCTGAGCGAACGTTAGAACAAGAAAAGGCTGCGGTTATGGCCGCAGCTGTAGGTGCAGCAGTGAAGCCGTTGGTATCAAAAAAGCAAGGGGGAAAAAAGGACAAGAAGTGCTTTAATTGTGGAAAACTAGGCCATTTTAAAAAAGAATCTAGGAGTCCAATTAATACTGAGGGTCGGAAAGAAAAATGGTGTACGAATTGTAAAAAAGATAATCACGACACCCAAGAGTGTCGGAAACCGGGAAACACGGCGCGGAGCGCGCCACACCCACGCGTGAAGACACAAGTGCAGGGTGCTTGGACCGCTGCGCAGCCGCCACAGCCGGTAGCGCCGGAGTGGACCTGGCAACAGCAGTAGACATAACCTTAACAACGTCTGAGGTTAAATTAATTGCTTCAGATCAACAAGGACCTCTAGGGCATGGGTTGAGTGCATTGCTCATAGGCCGTTCTTCAATATCACGAAAAGGTGTATTTATAGTACCAGGACTCATCGATGCGGATTTCTGCGGAACCATAAAGAGCATGGTATATACCTTAACGCCACCGCTTACGATACCAGCACAGTCTAAAAATAGCTCAATTAATACCATTTCATGCGTGTGTCCCTAAAGTGCATTCAATTGTACGTGGGCATGGATGTTTTGGATCCACAGGAGTACCAAATGTGTTATTAGCAATAGATATTGCCAAGGGAAAACCTGAAGAAAGGGTAACATGAAGACATCCTAATGGACAATCTTTAGTACTGTCAATGTTAATTGACACGGGGGCAGATGTCCAACAGCAGCTCCATCACTGAGTTCCTCCTGCTGGCTTTCACAGACACACAGGAACTGCGTCTCTTGCACTTCTAGCTCTTCCTGGGCATCTACCTGGCTGCCCTCCCGGGCAACAGCATCATCATCACCACCGTAGCCTGCAAGCACCGCCTCCGCACTCCCATGTACTTCTTCCTCCTCAAACTCTCTCTACTTGACCTGGGCCCCATCTCTACGACAATCCCCAAAGCCATGGCCAATTCCCTTTGGGACACCAGGGCCATCTCCTACGCAGGATGTGCTGCACAAGTCTTTCTGTTTTCATTTTTTTTTTCAGCAGAGTATTGTCTTCTCACTGTTACAGCCTATGACCGCTATGTTGCCATCTGCAAACCCCTGCACTACGGGACCCTCCTGGGCAGCAGAGCTTGTGTCCACATGGCAGCAGCTGCCTGGGGCAGTTGCTTCTTCTATGCTGTGCTGCACGCTGCCAATACATTGTCACTACCACTCTGCCAAGGCAATGCTGTGGATCACTTCTTCTGTGAAATCCCCCACATCCTCAAGCTCTCCTGCTCACAATCCTACCTCAGGAAAGTTTGGCTTATTGTGGTTAGTCTCTTAGTAGTATTCAGCTGCTTTGTTTTCATTGTGCTGTCCTATGTGCAGATCTTCAGGGCTGTGCTGAGGATCCCCTCTGAGCAGGGATGCCACAAAGCCTTTTCCACGTGCCTCCCTCACCTGGCCGTGGTCTCCCTGTTTGTCAGCACTGGCATGTTTGCATACCTGGACCCCCTCCATCTCCTGCTGCCCCTCCTGTCCCATAGACTGGTAAAAGATGGTTTGTTCCTTGCTCAGAGGAAGGGTCTGCATTGGAGGGGATCATATGGAGGTTTCTGAATTCTCCCTCCCACAACATTTCTGCTTTTAGTTTCCTCTCGTTCCCTGATCACATCCCTGCTGCCTGGAGATTTTCCTGCTGGGAGGTGTTTCCCTGTCCCATGTCTTTTCCCTGTCAGCACTCACATACCCCATCCCAACCTCTGTGCACTCACCTTGGACTTACAAAAACCTGCCTGTTTGCAGGGCACTGGCTGGGTGCATGTGTCTGTTTGCACACTGCTGCCTGGTCTCCTCCAGAGTTCTACCTCAATGCACAAAGGCCTGGGAGACCTTGCTGGGGAAGTCTGAGGCAAAGAGGACACAGATTCTCAGATCTATCTGCACCTGCTCTTATTAAGTTCAGCACTGACCACACAGGATCTTTGTTTCTTCTTTAACTGTTCCTGAAGCAGTAAACACTCCTTATGGTGCCCTTCCATTGCCTTTCAGGTTTAGACCAAGTTTCTGTCTGGATGCTTGCTGAGCTTGGAGGATGCTGCCCTTGAAGAGCAGCTGTCCTGAGCTCTGCCACCATGTCACAGCTCTGTCTGCTCAGGAACAGCTCCAGCTCCTCCTGCCTGTGCCCCTGGCTGAGGGCACTGCTGCACATTTGGGCTGAAGCACTGGAGCTGTGCAACCAGGCAAGCTCATATTTGCCTTAAGGAACCCTGGTACCAAGTGTCCAAGGCCTCATGTGTGCAAAAGCAGAGACATGGTGTGGGCAAAAGAGAGCTGCATGTCTTCCTAGCCCCAGGTCTAAAGACGCAGAAAGAAATGCCTGTTTCATTGAACTGAGGATAAGTCCCCAGATGGAAGAAATTAAATCTTTCTTTGTCACCTTCCTGGGTGTCCTGCCTCATGATGGCACCAGAAAAGGGGATTCTCATGTCTTTTCCTGATAAGAGAATTGACACTGCTGGAAGTGTCTCCCCCCCAGCCAAGGGGGGGAACATCAGAGATGCCTTCAGCCTGTTTCACAGCAGGTTCCCCTGGAGCCCCAGGGACACCTGGAGGGAACCCAGAGGGGCAGAGAAAGTGGTGCCTTGGGCTGGGCCTCTGCTGCTGAGCTGGGCTGAGTTCCTGGGATGGAGGGAGCTCATGGCAAGTGGGCAGCACTGCAGAGAGACAGCTCTGCCCAGGAGCAGCTCCTCTGCAAAGGGCAGCAGGGCTGAGGGCACTGCCTGCAAGTGCTGAGAGGAGAGGGGTGAGGCAGAGAGACTGTAAAGGCAGTGTGGAGTTGGAGGATGCTGAGAGCTCACTGCATGGGAGAGATCTTCACAGCCCTCTACATGGTAAGTCCCTGGCTGCAGGACAATGTAGCTGGTGTTCCTGGAGGGATATCCAAAAGCTGCTACATCCCACAGCCTATAGGATCATTCAAGAGGACTCTTGCAGTTTCCCTAGGGGTAAAGGAGGAGGACGTGCTGCAGAGGAGGACCTCCCTACTGCACCTTCCGAAAGAAAAGGCAATACAGCTGCCGCCTTCTGGGGTTTTGAAGATCAGTGTGCACCTGTGGGTGCCCAGGGCTGTTCTTCGGAGCAGGGTCACTGCACCCCAGCGGGCTGTGCACCAGGGCAGGGACTCTGCTGCCTGCCAGGGTCAGCACTCAGCCTGCCCAGGGAGCGCCCTTCAAAGCTGTGGGGAGAAGCTGTGGTGGAAGCAGGGCAGGATCCCTCTGCTGTCCAGAGGGTGCAGCGTGGGTCAGGGCTGCTCAGACTTCTACATCACCCAGAGGATATTTGCAGAGGGTCATTTTAAAGATAGATGTCAAGGAAGGGGATTGCCTGAAAGGGAAGAAATCTGTGCTTTGAGTTTTTCCACTCTTGCTTGGCTGGGTGGGCAGTGGGAGATGGGAATTTATTTCTCTGCTCTGGAGTAGGCAATGAGACCCCAGTTCTCGCTAGGACTTGTCTGAGCTGCTCCTTAGCCCCTGCACACACAGAGATGCCCCTGGGCAGTGCCCTGCTGCCAGGAGGTGCCTGCAGGGCAGAGCTGAGTACACAGCAGGTGGGATGGGTTCTGTGAGCATTGAGAGGGAGGAGAGGTGTGGACAGAGAAAGAGGTCATGGCCAAGAAGAGCTGAAGGCAGCAGAGCCATGGGCAGGAAGGAAGAGAGACCTGCTCCCAGCAATGCTGTGGGAGAAGGGATTCAGGCATCTCCCTGCCATCCCCTGCACTGCAGATGTTTTCCCTGGAGCAACCCCCTGGTCTCCTCACTCACTCAGCAGAGCCTCTGCCCTTAATGGCATGGGGACATGGCCATGAGTTGCCTTCCCAAGCAGCCTGACCATCACAGAGGGCAAAAACTCAAGTGTGTGACTCTGTCTCCCTCTCCTGCCTCCCTTGGCAGGGCTCCTTTGGCATGTTCTCCTCTTCTCCCTGCCGCCCTTCTTCTTACTGTTACACTCACTGATGTGGGGGGTGAGGATTCAAGTGCAGCTCAGACACCAACGCTGCGTGTGCTGTCATGCACATATGGCCATGGACGAAAAGCATCCAGCTCGCACCCTGTTCACCTGTGGGGCTCTGGGTACTGCAGTCTGTGCAGCTGGCACTGATCTCACCCTCCCTTCAGGACGTAACAAATGTAGGAGAGTTGACTCTGTCCTTGGGAGGTCCTGCTGGGCTGCAGGCTGCCCTCCCGTGGGGCACAGCTCTCCCAGGGCATCTCTGTGTTATGCAGGAGCCCCCTGGAGAAGACACCTCGGTGCTAAGGCCATTGAAACGCTGCTGGGTGGCTGCATGTGGGCAGCTGTCATGAGCTCTCTGTGTCCCTGGTTGGGAGGGCAGAGCTGAGATCCTCCTCAGGTACGATGGGATGGGGTGAGGGTATGGAGATCTGCACTTGGACACTGGATTCCCCTGCTCCCAGCACTGGCCTCTTTCTTTTGGCGGGAACACCCGAGTGCGATAGTCCTCCAGGTGGAAGAGCTGCCAGCACAGGGCAGCTGAGAGCAGGGCTGATGGGCAGAGCGGCTGTCCTCACTCTGCACTAAGGGACAGTCCCTGTGCCCAGTGTCAGGACCCACAAGGTTTCCCTTGCAGTGCAGCAGAAATGCCAGGCATTGCTGCATTCAAACCACTCCTCAGCTGTGCTGGGACAACTAGAACAGAAGGCACAACCCAAACTCTCCACAGCTCTGCTCTGCAGTCAGGTGAATTGGGAGTGACAATGCTGAAAAGCTCCTTGATATCACTATATCAGAGATCACCCCAAGTTCCTGTTTCCTTATTGCTGTATGGCAGGACTGACTCCTGCAGAGCCCCCAGCAGAGCCTCCTGCTCCCTGGGGCACCCTCAACCAGCACCAACCAGAGCTCAAAAAAGCTCTTCCTGAAAAGTGAAAGGCGGGTTGGGGGAGTTCTATAAGAATTTGAATAGGTTTCCTTGAAAGCAGTCAGACCCTACTTCTCACTTCTGCCTCCTTGAACAGATCCCCGTGCCCAGAGGGAAAAAATGTCCAAGGGCAGCTCCATCACCCACTTCCTTCTCCTGGTATTCACAGACACACAGGAGCTGCAGCTCTTGCACTTCTGGCTCTTCCTGGGCATCTACCTGGCTGCCCTCCTGGGCAACGGCTTCATCATCGCTGCCGTAGCCTGTGACCACCGCCTCCACCCCCCATGTACTTCTTCCTCTTCAACCTCTCCCTCCTTGACCTGGGCTCCATCTCCACCACTGTCCCCAAAGCCATGGCCAATTCCCTTTGGGACACCAGGGCCATCTCCTACGCAGGATGTGCTGCCCAGCTCTTTCTGTTTGCCTTGTTGGTAGGAGCAGAGTACTGTCTTCTCACCATCATGGCCTATGACTCCTACATTGCCATCTGCAAACCCCTGCACTACGGGATCCTCCTGGGCAGCAGAGCTTGTGTCCACATGGCAGCAGCTGCCTGGGGCAGTTCTTTTTTCAATTTTCTCCTGCACACTGCCAATACATTTTCATTACCCCTTTGCCAAGGCAATGCTGTGGACCATTTCTGTGAAATCCCACACATCCTCAAGCTCTCCTGCTCAGATGCCTGCCTCAGGGAAGTTGGCCTTATTGTTGTTAGTCTCTTTCTGATCTTTGTGTGTTTTGTGTTCATTGTGCTGTCCTATGTACAGATCTTCAGGGCCATGCTGAGGATCTCCTCTGAGCAGGGACGCCACAAAGCCTTTTCCACATGCCTCCCTCACCTGACTGTGGTCTCCCTGGTTTTGATCACTGTCATGTTTGCCTGTCTGAAGCCTCCCTCCATCTTCTCCCCATCCCTGGACCTGGTGGTGGCAGTTCTGTACTCGGTGGTGCCTCCAGCAGTGAACCCCCTCATCTACAGCATGAGGAACCAGGAGCTTAAAGATTCCATATGGAAACTGATCCAATGGGTGCTGTTTCACCGACAATAACCTGCCTCCCCTCCTCTGCATGTTTTCCAGAGTTTATCTTGGGCCACGAGTCTGATTTTTTTCTCTTGTCATAATTCTACTTAGAGATAATTTTCTGGGTTTTTACTGCTTCTGTGGACATTTGATCCTGTTGTGTCTGACCCCTGCACAACACTGTGTCACATGCGGCCTGTCAGATAGCAGCTCTTCAATAAAAGTGGATCTCTTGGGTTCAGTGCCAAGAAAATGTCCAAGGAATAAGTCTTGTAATGTTTCTGTTCTCTTGTGGTTCTCAGTAGTTTTGTGATTAAGCTCAAGGTAACACTGGATTCCATTCGATCTGGTTCTGGTTTTATAGGCTCTCTTTTCTGTGTCCAATGGCAGTGGTGATGGTCCATGAGCTCCCCATTATCTCCTCAGGTTGCTTCCTATATGACAGGACTGATAGCATGTACCAGACTCTCTGGAAATGAATTTGGAGGGGTCAGGAGAGGATGGGGACTCCCCACATGCCCTGAGGTTGGAATAAATGGAGACCCAGAAGGAGAAACACTGTCAAAGGTGAATTCCCCCAAAAGTGAAGCACTAAATGGAGGTATCCATGAAGAAGGACTCTGCAATTTCATGGCGGTCACTGGGAACCCAGCAGGCACAGGGAAGGGAGAGTGGAGAGCTACAGGAGCTGCCTGAGGACCCCCAGGGCCAGGACTCTGGTGCTGTCCTGGGGAGTGGGGCTGGTGGCAGCAGAGGAGGGGGCAAAGTCAGTCAGGGCTGGGGCTCACCTACAAGATGAATTGAGGAGAGCCAGAGAGTGCCTAGCCTCTGTTTCCCCATGCCCCTGCAGCCAGCACCAGCCGTGGGGCTGATGGGGAGCCTGAACCCCGCTGTCTGCCCCCCAGCAGCTGCTGTGCCCTTCAGAGGGGCTGGGGCTGTGGGGTGAGTGCCCAGAGCTCTGCAGCAGCCTGCGCTGGGCAGTGCCATGGAGCCAGCCCAGGCTGGGCTGCTCTGCTGGGCTGGGCTGGGGAGAGGGCAGAGGAGGTGGGAGAGCTGGGGAGGGGCTGGACTGGAAAGTTCCCAGGAAACAAAAACACCAGCGTACAGCTCAGCTGTGTGAGTGTGGAGGGTGGGGGCACGCAGCAGTGTCCTCACACAGCCAGGCCTGGCAGAGACCTGAAGGGCCAGCAGAGCAGGACCTGGTCTGTGCCATAGTCCCTGCACACCATGAGCAAGCTGCCCAGGGCGATCACCACAGACCTCCACCTATTCTGTCTTCAAAAACCTCTCCAAGGGAAAGATTCAGTGAGTCATAGAAGAAATCATGTCTGAAGAGAGCCCTGAACATCATCTTGCCTCACTCTGCTGCTCAAGGCAGGGTGAGCCAGATGAGGTTGTTCAAGGCCTCCGCCAGCTTTACATCATCCAGAAAGGAGCTGAAAGTGCGCTCCATCACATCATCCAGGGCGATAATAAAGACCTTCAACAGTGTTGGCCCAAGTGCTGGTCACTGAGGGATGCCGCCAGTAGCTGGCTGCACAGAGGACTTTGTACCACTGGTGACATTTGGGCTTGATCGTCCAGCCAGCTTCCCACCCAATGTCCACTTCTTCAGCCCAGATAGCACTAATCTGGCTATAAGGACACCACGGGAGACCAAGGCCTTGCAAAATTCCATGTACACAACATGCCTTTCTTTCCCCTGCCCTTTTTGGTTCAGCAATTCCTTTCTTGTCCTTCAAGTGCCTGGAAATGGCTGCAGGAGGCCATGTCCCATCCCCTTCCCAGGGACAGAGGTAGGCTGACCAGTCTGTAATTCTCCCAGTTCCCATTCCTGCCCTTCTTGAAGATGGGATTGACCTCTGCCTTTTCCAAGGACCTCAGAACCTCTCTGATGGCTCTGACACCTTTGAGAGCACAATCCAGAATCACGGGCAAGGGTGACTTGGCAGACAGGAGCCCTTGCAAGGAGCCTGTCCCAGGAAGCTGAGATGAATCTCCCTGAGCCCTGGGTTTGTTCCTGGAGTCACACACAGAAAGGGCAGGGTTCTGTCGGGCGTCTACATCTGACCTGGCCTCGTGGACTCCTTATGCACCCAGGGGTGTTCAGAGACATAGTCTTTCCCTCTTACACGCAGAGGCAGGGCACTGCAGGAGTCATAGGGACTCTCTGGCCTCCTGCTGCCACTGCCAGAGGCTGGGAGGCACCTCAGCTCTGTGGTGTATCGCCCTGCTCTGCACTCATCTGAGATGCCCCTCATCATGAGGAATGGGCACGGGGACCTCGGCTCAAGGAAGCACATCCCAGTGCTGCATTCAGGTGGTTTCCCCTGGGATGTTACTCCCAATGTGAAGTGACCTCGAGGCAGTGTCTGTCCCACAGGCCTCCATGGAACCCCAAGGAATAGCTGATGGCATTTGTGCTCACTCAGGACCATCTCAGCTCACGTACGTGATGTGCATGCTTACATCTCCTCTGTACAAGGCAAACATGGACTTCTGACCTACTCCTTTGGTGACCTTCCACGGAGGGACAAAGAACCTCTTCAGGCTGGAGTGAGAGGCCGGTGCTGGCAATGGTGGTTGTGAGGGGCTAGTGTAGGATGATTGCCCTGGGGCAGCTTCCCCAGGGTGCGCAGCGAAACTGGGCACAGACCAGACCCAGCTCTGCTGGTCCTTCAGGTCTCTCGCGGGGGGCCTGGCTGTGCGAGGATGCTGCTGCAGGCCCAACCCTGCACACTCACATTCTTTAGCTGTATAGTGGTGTAACCCTGTACAGGCCATATTCTTGGGCATGGTCTTGAGAAAAAATTTGGAAGAAGACCTAAGCCTTCAGGCACTGCCCTGAGGAAATCACCTTTCTTTATGGAAATGCTCTTATGGAGGTCAGCTCTGTCACAGAAGTGCCCATTGCCTGTCCCTCCCTGTGGTCACAGGACAACCACGTAGCACAATTGTGACCAAGCTGCCAGAGCACTCAGGGCTGACACCAACGCAAGGGATCAGAAAGAGAGTGTGGAAGTGGAAAGAGAACAGCCCTGGAAGACCAAGTGATGGTGCTCCCTGGCAGTGCTGCCATGCCGGGACTCTTTTCCCCTCCACCCATGCACACAGGAACTGTCCCTGCAGCTCCAAAAGACCTTGGAGGAAGGATCTCAGGAAAGAAGAAGTCACAGAAAGGCCTTTATTTTGTTTAAAAACACAGGGAGCACAGGTCCTCATTTACACAGCCACTCAGTCAGAAAATAAAGGCAGCGAGTGAATTAGGAAGGGGATGACAACATTATCATAAGGCAAAAAACCACCAACAACAACAAAATACAGAAGACAGGCTGGGCCTGTAATGAGTTACATTATACCTGCTATGCAGAAGATGATGGGCAGTTTATTGCTTCAGAAAAACATGCAGTTATCAGCTTCACAACTGCATCCT
Organism: Platalea leucorodia; assembly: GCF_965183815.1. Classification (NCBI taxonomy): domain Eukaryota; kingdom Metazoa; phylum Chordata; class Aves; order Pelecaniformes; family Threskiornithidae; genus Platalea; species Platalea leucorodia. Next base: position 19,808 of record NW_028121263.1, read on the forward strand.
TGAGCTGCTGGTTCCTCATGCTGTAGATGAGGGGGTTCACTGCTGGAGGCACCACCGAGTACAGAACTGCCACCACCAGATCCAGCGATAGGGAGGAGATGGAGGGGGGCTTTAGGTAGGCAAATGTGCCAGTGCTGAGAAACAGGGAGAACACGGCCAGGTGAGGGAGGCATGTGGAAAAGGCTTTGTGGCATCCCTGCTGAGAGGGGATCCTCAGCACGGCCCTGAAGATCTGCACATAGGACACCAATATGAAAACAAAACACCCAAGTGCTAAACAGACAATGACCACAAGAAGCCCGGCTTCCCCATAGTAGGCATCTGAGCAGGAGAGCTTGAGGATCTGGGGGACTTCACAGAAGAACTGGTCCAAGGCATTGCCGTGGCAGAGGGGGAGTGAAAATGTATTGGCAGTGTGCAGCACAGCATAGAGGAACCCACTGCCCCAGGCAGCTGCTGCCATGTGGACACAAGCTCTGCTGCCCAGGAGGGTCCCATACTGCAGGGGTTTGCAGATGGCAACGTAGCGGTCGTAAGCCATGATGGTGAGAAGAGAATACTCTGCACCAACCAAGAAGAATACAAAGAAGACCTGAGCAACGCATCCTGCGTAGGAGATGGCCCTGGTGTCCCAGAGGGAATTGGCCATGGCTTTGGGGACAGTGGTGGAGATGGAGCCCAGGTCGAGGAGGGAGAGGTTGAGGAGGAAGAAGTACATGGGGGTGTGGAGGTGGTGGTTGCAGGCTATGGCAGTGATGATGAGGCCGTTGCCCAGGAGGGCAGCCAGGTAGATACCCAAGAAGAGCCAGAAGTGCAAGAGCTGCAGCTCCCGTGTGTCTGCAAATGCCAGGAGAAGGAACTGGGTGATGGAGCTGCTGTTGGACATCTGCTGTCTCTGGGCATGGGGATCTGTTCAAGAAGGAAAAGATAGTGACAAGTTAGGGAGATTTCTCTGAGCAAAATCAAAGCCATTTCTCATACACACAGACACCCTTTTCCTTTTCTAGGAGACCTTCCTTCAGCTCTGTGGCTGCAGCCCTGGTTGGTGCTGGCTGAATGTGCCATGAGGAGCAGGGGCTCTTCCCACTGGCTGCTTAGGTGTCAGCCCTGCTCTGCAGCAGTGGGTTCATGGGAAGAGTCGGGGCAGGGGCCAGTCCTGGTGTTTGACCTTGTCTCATGAAACCGCTCCTAGTGCAGAAGGGGCCGTCAGCATCTGCACTCCCAGTGATAAGGAACTGAGGTGGCAGAAGGCAGTTTGAGAGGTTTGGGTTTTTTACAGCTCCTCCTCCCGTCCCACCCTGCGGTGTGTTTTTGTATATAAGAAACCCTCAGCATTTGTGCTGCACTCAGGGAGAACAGAGGGAGTCCTGTCAGGCAAAAGGAGTGAGGGGAGGAGGACTGTCCCTCCGTCTGGCTCCCAGTTTCCCTGGGCTTTCACCTTTCTGAGATGGAGGGTGATCACACTCTTGTGTTACCCTGAAAAGCCACCAGGCACTGCTGTGAGCAGAGGGATCCACCTCAGATCACTAAATGTCTCACCCTTTCTCAAGGTCTCAGGTCCCCACTTTTAGCCCAGAACACACACAGGGCTCATTTCACAAACCCAAAAGGACGTTCCCTATGCATCTCTGCACTTCTCCATGGGGTTTTCAGATAACACAAAGGCTCTGTAGGACAGCTTTGCATCCTGGAGGGAAGCTCACAGCTTGAAAGGAATCCTCAAGGAGATAGCCAAGTGTCCTAATGATGGCATCTGATGAAGGGAAAACCAGCTTATTCTTCAGCCCCAGAGATTGAATCGCACACAGCCCCACAGGTTAGAGGAAAGCTGGGACACTTGTTCCCAGGGACACACCTGCATGAAAGGCCCCACAAGATCAGTGTGTGACTCTGCAGCTGAAGCTCCCACCCCCAGAGAGCCTGACAGCAAGACCAGGATAACAAGAGCAATCACACAGACAAGTGGAGAAAGAAGGAAAAATACAGGGAGGGTCTGGCTGAGGGAGGCCAGGGCAGAGGCACTGGGGCACTCAGACAGCGTTCCCCTTCCCCAGCTGTGCACGCCACCTCCCAGACACCACCATTGCCGGGCAGCTGCTCTCAGCCCCTGCGCTCTGCAGAGGGAACTGGGCCCGTGGCTGGAGAGCTGCACCACGGCTCTGCTGGAGCTCTGGCTGCAGAGGAGGTGGTTCACGCCTTGGAGCCCCCAGCCCTGAGGGCAGAGGCTTTGGTGGGTGGGAGAGGAGGCAAGGGGCCTTGCTCAGAGGCAGGGGCCTGCATTGGAGGGGATCGTACGGAGGTTTCTGAATTCTCCCTCCCACAACATTTCTGGTTTTACTTTCCTCTCATTCCCTCATCATATCCCTGCTGCCTGGAGATTTTCCTGCTGGGAGGTGTTTCCCTGTCCCATGTCTTTTCCCTGTCAGTGCTCACAGACCCCATCGCAACCTCTGTGCACTCACCTTGGACTTACAAAAACCTGCCTGTTTGCAGGGCACTGGCTGGGTGCATGTTCCTGTTTGCAGGTGGAAAAGGGCAGGTCAGAAGAACCCTGATGGGTCCAGCAGAGGTGATGCTGGTGCTGTCCATAGGCAGAGCAGTGGCTGAGGGCATGTTACGTGGCTTCTGACAGACCTATTGATCACCCAGTGTTGCAGCTCAGGAGTCTCAGTGACTTATTAAAACTTCGGAGCTCCTTTTCCATTGATCTTTTTCTCTCCCCTTCCCTACACCCCTGGAATAGGAAACTCAAAAGACAAACTCAGGAAATCTCCTTATCGTTCTACTAATCCCTGCCGTGATCTTCTCCTTGAGACATCCCCTTGGAAATATTCTGGGGGTGATGTGGAGCTGTGAGCAGCCCTGACCCATGCAGCACTCTCTCAACAGCAGAAGGACCCTGCCTTGCTGGGGGCTGCTCCTTCCACCCACAGTTTGGCCCCACAGCACCATGGGGAGCTCCCCGGGCAGGCTGAGTGCTGACCCTGACAGGCGGCAGAGTCCCTGCCCCAGCACACAGCCCCCTGCGGTGCAGGGACCCTGCTCGGAAGGACAGCCCTGGGCACCCCTGGCTGCACACCCACCTTCACAGCCCTGCATCCATCCCTGGGAGAAGACTGCCATCCTGTTCTGTCCCTCTGATGGTGCAGCAGGGAGTCCCTGCTCTGGAGCACGTCCTCCGCCTCTACACCAGAGTATCTCTGAGAATGGTACTTACATATCTCGCAGCCTGTGCCACACACCAGCTTTAGGAAACCCCACCAGGATCTGCAGATGCAATGCCCCACAGCCACAGACTTACTGTCTGTGAAGATTTCTCTCCCGGTGAGCTCTCAGCATCTTCCCACTCCCAAATGCCTTTAACCTCTCTCTGCCTCGCTCCTCTCCCCTCGCTGCCTGCAGGCAGCGCCCTCAACCCTGCTGCCCTTTGCAGAGGAGCTGCTCCTGGGCAGAGCTGTCTCTCTGCAGGGCTGCCCACTTGCCATCAGCTCCCTCCATCCCAGGAGCCCGGCCCAGCTCAGCAGCAGAGGCCCAGCCCAAGGCACCACTTTCTCTGCCCCTCTGGGCTCCCTCCAGGTGTCCCTGGGGCTCCAGGGGAACCTGCTGGGAAACAGGCTGAACTCATCACTGATGTTCCCTCCCTCAGCTGCGGAGACACAATTATTCCCAGCACTGTCATTTCTCCTATCAGGAAAAGATTTGGGCAGGAGAATCAGCTTACCTTGTCCCATCACGAGACAGGACAAGCAGACAGTGACAAGGAGGGATCTGCGTTACCCCTGCTGAGGGAAGGGATGCAGATGAGTCAATAGACACATCTCATTTGTGGGTTTGCAGTCCTGGGGCTAGAAGGGGACTTAGCTCCCTCCCATGCACAACGCAAACCAACAGGAGGTGGGATTCCTCTTGCATCAGGTGTGCTGGTGGGCACAAAATAGGCACCTGCATGGGAGCTCCTTGTCGCAGTTCCCATGCTGATTAATGGGGATGGAGGGCAGGACTGGGCTGTTCAGACACAACGCCTGGTGATATTGAAGGTGTCAGGAGTGGTCAAAGATCTTTGCAGGCAACTGCAGGCTCTAATGGAGCCATTCGTAGAGACAGGCCAACATCTGGGGGAATCCTCTTAGAGGCTGCTGGGAATTTTCTTTGGCCAACTGAAATGACGGCTGATGCCCAAATGAGGGCAAGTGAACCTTCCCCCACTCATTATGTTCAGGGCAGCCTTGAGTTATTCATCTGAACCACTGGAGCCATGTGCCACAGGGAGAGCTCAGGCTCTCTCTTCTCCATCAGCCGTATTTACCAGGTCTCCACTCACTCTACTGGCAGTTGCCTCATGTTCATCCCCACATTGCCTTACAGAGATCTGGGTGTCTACTCAAGTTAATGTTTAAATCCAGGCCCACAGAGCTCCATGAAATGCCCAGGCTTGCAGAGACAGCACAGGACCAGTGATGAGTAGCATTTCTCAGGGGTCAGCATTGGCGCTGGTGTTGTTTCACATCATTGTCGGCCACATGGACAGTGGGATTGAGTGCACCCTCAGCAAGTTTGCCAATGACACCAATCTCTCTGGTGCGGTTGACATGCTGGAGGGCAGGGATGTCATCCAGAGGGACCTTGACAGGCTGGAGAGGTGCGCCTGTGTGAACCTCATGAAGTTCAACAAGGCCAAGTGCAAAGGTCCTGCACATGGTTCGGGGCAATCCCAAGCACAAACATGGGCTGTGCAGAGAACAGAATGAGAGCAGCCCTGAGGAGAAGGACTTGCGGGTGTTGGTTGATGAGAAGCTCAACATGACCCAGCAATGTGCTCTCGCAGCCCACAAGGCCAACCGCATCCTGGGCTGCATCAAAAGAAGCATGACCAGCAGGGCGAGGGAGGTGATTCTCCCCTTGTACTCCACTCTCATGAGACCCCATCTGGAGTACTGTGTTCTGGTCGGGGCCCCCAACAGAAGAATCATAGAATCCTAGAATGCTTTGGGATGCAAGGGACCATTAAAGGTCATCTAGTCCATCCCCCCTGCAATTGGCAGGGACATCTACAACCAGATCGGGTTGCTCAGAGCCCCATCCAGCCTGGCCTTGAATGTTTCCAAGGATGGGGCATCTCCCACCTCTCTGGGCAACACCTTCCAGTGTTTCAGTACCCTCACTGTAAAAAAGTTCTTCCTTATATCTAGTCTGATTCTACCCTCCTTTAGTTTAAAACCATTACCCCTTGTCCTATTGCTACAGGCCCTGCTAAAAAGTCTGTCCCCATCTTTCTTATAAGCCCCCTTTAAGTACTGAAAGGCCGCAATAAGGTCTCCCCACAGCCTTCTCTTCTCCAGGCTGAACAATCCCAGCTCTTTCAGCCTTTTCTCATAGCAGAGGTGTTCCAGCCCTCGGATCATTTTTGTGGCCCTCCTCTGGCCCCGCTCCAACAGGTCCATGTCCTTCCTGTGCTGAGGACCCCAGAGCTGGACGCAGTACTTCGGTGGGGTCTCCCCAGAGCAGAGTAGAGGGGCAGAATCACCTCCCTCGCCCTGCTGGACACATATCTTTTGATGCAGCCCGGGATACAGTGGGCTTTCTGGGCTGCGAGAGCACATTGCTGGCTCACATCTGGCTTTTAGTCTGTCGGTACCCCCAAGGCCTTCTCAGCAGGGCTGCTCTCAATCCCTTCATCCCCCAGCCTGTACTGATACCAGGGATTGCCCTGACCCAGGTGCAGGACCTTGCACTTGGCCTTGTTGAACCTCATGAGGTTCCCACAAGCCCACCTCTCCAGTTTGTCCAGGTCCCCCTGGATGGCATCCTGTCCCTCAGGCGTGTCAACTGAACCACTCAGCTTGGTGTCATCTGCAAACTTGCTGAGGGTGCACTCGATCTTGCAGATCGAGTCATTGATGAAGACATTGAACAGCACTGGCCCCAGAACGGACCCCTGAGGGACACCACTCATCACTGTTCTCCATCTGGACATCGAGCCATTGACCACTACCCTCTGGATGTGACCATCCAGCCAATTCCTTATCCACCGAACAGTCCACCCATCAAATCCATATCCTTCCAATTTAGAGAGGAGGATATTGCGGGGGACCGTGTCAAAGGCCTTACAGAAGTCCAGAGAGATGACATCTGTAGCTCTTCCCTCATCCACTGATGTAGTCACTCCATCATAGAGGTGACTAGGTTGGTCAGGCAGGACTTGCCCTTGGTGAAGCCGTGCTGGCTGTCCCGAATCACCTCCCTGTCCTCCATGTGCCTTAGCATAGCTTCTAGGGGGTTCTGTTCCGTGATCTTCCCAGGCACAGAGGGGAGGCTGACAGGTCGGTAGTTCCCAGGGTCCTTTGTACCCTTTTTAAAAATGGCTGCAATATTTCCCTTTTTCCAGTCCCCAGGGACTTCAGCTGACTGCCATGACTTTTCAAATATCATGGAGAGTGGCTTAGCAAGTACATCAGCCAATTCCCTCAGGACTCTGGGACGCATCTCATCAGGACCCATAGACTTATATACCTTCAGGTTCCTCAGGTGGTCACGAACCTGATCTTCTCTTACAGTGGGAGGACCTCTGACCCCCCAGTCCCCATCAAATGACCCTTTGACTCGGGAGGTGTGAGGAGAGAGGTTGCCAGTGAAGACTGAGGCAAAGAAGTTGTTGAGTACCTCAGCCTTCTCTTCATCTGTTGCTACCAGCTCGCCACTTCCGCTCATCAGAGGGGGTCCGCTTTCCTTAACCTTCCTTTTCTGGTTAACGTACCTATAGAAGCCCTTGTTATTCTTCGTATCCCTCACCAGGTTCAGCTCCAGCTGAGCCTTGGCCTTCTAGATCCCATCCTTACACAACCGGGCAGCATCCCTGTACTATTCCCAAGCTACCAGTCCCTTCTTCCACTGCCTGTGCAATCTCTTCTTGCCCTTTAGTTTGACCCCACAGGTCATGGCTCAGCCATGCCAGCCTCTTCCCTCCCTTGCCCAATTTCCTGCACCTGGGGATTGAGATCTCTTGTGCTCTATGGAAAGCATCCTTGAAGACCTGCCAACTCTGTTCTGCTCCTGAGGCCCCTGAGGGCCATTTCCCAGGGGTTCTGTTGATTAACTTCTTGAAGAGCTGGAAGTTTGCTTTCCTAAAGTTCAGGGTCCTGACTATACTCTTCACCTGACCCTTATGTCTCCGGACTGTGAACCACTGCGTGATCACTGCAGCCGAGGCTGCCTCCAATCCAGACATCACCAATGAGCTCACTTACATTGGTGACCACCAGGTCCAGTACTGCATCCCCTCTGGTACGGCTGTCTATTACCTGGCTTAGGAAATTGTCCTCCAACAACATGGGTTGGCCCCTGCAGCACATGGAGGTCCCCAGTGGAGCAGATATCAACACTGCAACCCATGGAAGACCCCACACTGGAGCAGGTGGAAGTGCCCTGAAGGGAGGTTTAACCTCATGGACAGCCTATGATGGAGCAGGCTCCTGGGAGGAACTGCGGCCTGTGGAGAGAAGCCCACACAGAAGCAGGTTTTCTGGCAAGACCTGTGACCCCCTGGGGGACCCGTGCTGGAGCAAGTCTGTTCCTGAAGGACTGCACCCTGGGGGAAAGGACCCATGCTGGAGCAGTTTGTGAAGAACTGCAGCTCATGGGAGGGACCCATGCCGGAGAGGTTCATGAAGGACTAGATCCCGCAGGAGGGACCCCACCCTGGAGCAGGGGAAGAGTGTGAGGAGGAAGGAGCAGCAGAGACAAAGCATTACCAGCTGACTGCAGCCCGCATTCACCATCCCCCTGTGCTGCTTGGGGGAAGGAGGGAAAGAAGTCAGGAGTGAGGCTGAGCCTGGGAAGAAGGGAGGGGTGGGGGTAAGGGGGTTTGAGATTTATCCTTAGTTCTCATTATTCTGTTCTGTTTAATTGGCAATCAATTCATTTCAGTTCTCTGTGTTGAGTCTATTTTGCCCATGACAGTAACTAGGGAGTGATCGCCTTGTCCTTATCTCGACTCATGAGCATTTTGTCATATTTTCTGCCTTGTCCTGGTGAGGAGGGGGAGTGACAGAGCGGCTTGGTGGGCACCTGGCGGACAGCCAAGGTCAGCCCACCACACACCCTTGCTGGCTCTTCTAATCCCCAGTGATAAAGCTCATCCTACCCATTGTCCGTCCCATAGGGGAGCTCCTGACATCTGACCTGCTCCTTCGCAAAGGAGGCATCTTCCCCTCCTCATCCGCCCTGCTACTCTTTCTGGCAGAGCCTGTCTCCCTCCATGGCAGCACCCCAGGTGAGCAAGCTGTCCCACCACATCTGTGAAGGTCCAGTTTCTCCCATCTGTTCCCCTGCTCCTCCTGCTTGTGCACGTTTGGGCTGTGGCACCGACTTATTCCAGGAAAACATGTGAGCAAGGGCCCAAGACCCAACGTATGGAAAGGCTTTGCTTCAGGGCACAGACGTGCTGGAGTGTTTGGTAGATGGCAAGGTAAGGAGGAGATGAGGTGCCCACAAAGAGAGCAAACCCTGATGTCTCCAAGGGCAGAGGAGCAGGGCTGGGCAATGACACCTGGCCCAGAGAGGGCTTTGGTGTTTCTGCATGAACTCTGCAGAGCTGTGGGGCTTGCAAGACAAACTGCAGGGAGGACAGGGAGCTTCAGAGAAAGTCTCTGGGGGTAACAGACTTTGATCCAGCCACTCTGTGAACATTGTTGTCATCTTCCCTCTTTGTAGCATCAGGCAGGTGAATTCCAGAGATTGAGAGAAAGAATGGCCAAGGGCTGAGAGCACAGGGAGAGGGGAGGGAATCCTGGTGTGATCTGCCTCCCAGTCCTGCAGTGCCCCTGGGTGTAGACGGGACAGACCTTGCATCTGTGCTGTGGTGTTGGTGTTCAGGTGGCACACAGGCACCAGACCCACCTGGGGGGCCCTGGGCTGTCTGCCCCACAGCAGCTCCAAGAGGGCACAGCTTTTCTGGAGGTCCTGTGCTGTGTTTGCCTGCTGAGTGCAGTTGTGTTTGGCACCCCAGGCACCGGGCATGGCACTCGAGCCTTTTTTTTTAATGCCATTAAAATGAGAGCCCTGATGTATTCAGTGCAGGGATGTGGATGCGACTTAGCTTTGCAGTGACTGGAGCTCCAGGGAGTACAGTGGATAGAAGAGAGACCTGGGTCTCTGTCTGGGGCAGTCCTCCATTTGGTTACCTCAATAGCTCTGCATGCTCCAGGGAGATACTTGACAAAGGCACGGAGGTGGCTGGTGTCACCGTGGGTGGCAAAGGATATCCCCGTTCCCCCTCGGGCCCTCAGCTGATGCTCAGAAGAATGTGGGTGTTCTCAGAGATTTTCCATCAGAGCTTGCGAACACTTGCCTACGTCTTGGACCACCCCTGGCACCTCAGTCATCACCAAGTGTCTGAGTGTGAGCGCCTGAGTCCCCACTGAATGAAGCCAAGGGGCTCAGAGCAGGAGCTCACATGCAGGCCACTCTTTTATGCCCTCCTGAACTGAACCAGAGGATTCCCTTTGGCGTGTGGGGTGCATGGGGGGAGCTAGATGCCACTTCAGGCCAAGGGTTTCCAGCTTGGGATGAGATGCCTGTGTTGCCTCGGCTGAATCCCTGCCTGGCACAGGGGAAGCCAACCCCTCCCTTTCCCTGCCTGTGTCTCTTTTTGCTATGGTACAGGAATGGGAGTGTCCAGAGGGGAACATTTACACCTCTTGCAGTCAGCCACACTCTGGTAGGACAAACCATGCTGCTGGAATCAGTCTCTCTCCACGGTTTAATGAGGGATTGTCCATGATTACTTGAGTTTACTTCAAAACACATTCCCCTGGAAGGACCAACCTGCCTTGCAGGAGCTGTCAGCCCTTGGAGCCCCAGGGACATCTCAAAGGAGTCCGGAGGGGGCAGAGAAAGTGGTGCCTTGGGCTGGGCCTCTGCTGCTGAGCTGCGCTGGGCTCCTGGGATGGAGAGAGCTGATGGCAAGTGGGCAGCACTGCAGAGAGACAGCTCTGCCCAGGAGCAGCTCCTCTGCACAGCGCAACAGGGCTGAGGGCACTGCCTGCAGGCACCACGGGGAGAGGAGCAAGGCAGAGAGAGACGGCAATCTGGAGGGTAAGTAGAGCTGAGAGCTCACTATGGGAGAAATCTTCACAGCCCTAACTACAGGAAGTCTCTGGGTGTAAGGCAGCACCACTGCGGTTCCTGGAAAGACCTCCTAAAGCTGGCACATGCCACAGCTTATGGAATGTGTCAAGAGGACCCTCAGAGTTTCTCTAGTGTAGAGGAGGAGGACATGCTCCAGAACAAGGATTCCCCACTGCACCCTCAGAGGACTGGCTGTGATGGCTGCCTTCTCCCAGGGATGGCTGCAGGGTGTGAAGGTGGGTGTGCAGCCAGGGTTGCCCAGGGCTGTCCTTCCGAGCAGGGTCCCTGCACCGCAGGGGGCTGTGTGCTGGGGCAGGGACTCTGCCGCCTGCCAGGGTCAGCACTCAGCCTGCCCGGGGAGCTCCCAACAGCGCTATGGGGAGAAGCTGTGGGTAGAAGGAGTGAGCCCTGGCAGGGCAGGGCAGGGTGCTTCTGCTGTTGAGAGGGATCTGCATGCATGAGGGCTGCTCACAGCTCCAGATCACCCTGAGGACATTTGCAGAGGGTCCTGCTGAAGGACGTTGGGGCACCATTTCCCTGAAAGGGAAGGATTCTGTGCTTTGAGTTTTTCCACTCTTGCTTGGCTGGGTGGGCAGTGGGAGATGGGAATTTATTTCTCTGCTCTGGAGTAGGCAATGAGACCCCAGTTCTCGCTAGGACTTGTCTGAGCTGCTCCTTAGCCCCTGCACACACAGAGATGCCCCTGGGCAGTGCCCTGCTGCCAGGAGGTGCCTGCAGGGCAGAGCTGAGCACACAGCAGGTGGGATGGGCTCTGGGAGCATGGAGAGGGAGGAGACGTGGGGACAGAGAAACTGCTGCCAGAAGGCACAGCTCTAGGCCTCAGAGACATGGGCAGGGAGCGAGAGGGAGCTGCTGCCAGAAATGCTGTGGGAGTGGGGATTCAGGCATCTCCCTGCCATCCCCTGCAGTGCAGGCACAGTTCCCAATGCAACCCTTGATCTCCTCTCCTACTCATCAGATCCTCTGCCCCCAAAGCCATGGGTCCAGGTCATGAGTCATCACCTCAGCAGCTGGACCTCCAGCTGAAGGCTTCTTGGAATGTGGTACACAAAGAAGATGCTAAAAGCACTTGCCCTACAGTGTTATCATCTGAGCGGCAGTGAGCACAGCTGGGTAAGGAGGCTTCACAGCATGCCCATATGTCTTTCTGTCCTCGCTTCATTTTTTTCTGGAGCATTGCTCCAGAACACAGAAAAGTGTTCTTCCTTGTTTCTCCACCTGTCCGTGTGTCCTGGTTTCAGCTGGGATAGAGTTAATTTTCGCCTTGGTAGCCGCTATGGGGCTGTGTTTTGGCTTTAGGATGAGAACAATGTCGATGATACACTGATGCTTTGGTTCTTGCTAAGTAGTGCTAAGCTGTTGCTAAATAGGTGCTAAGTGGCGCTCACACTGGTGACTTTTCAGCTTCCCCTGCTCTGCTGGGTGCAGAAGAAGCTGGGAGGGTGCACAGCTGACCCAGACTGGCCAAAGGGCTATTCCATACCATATGACGTCATGCTCAGTATATATATATGCTGGGGGAAGAAGAAGGAAGGAGGGGGACATTGGGTATGATGGCGTTTTGTCTTCCCAAGTAACCATTACGCGTGATGGAGCCCTGCTTTCCTGGGGATGGCTGAACACCTGCCTGCCCATGGGAAGGAGTCAATGAATTCCTTCTTTTGCTTTGTTTGCGTGCACGGTTTTTTTTTTTTTGCTTTGCCTATTTAACTGTTCTATTTTATTTTACTTCAATTATTAAACTGTTCTTATCTCAACCCACGAGTTTTCTCCCTTTTACCCTTCTGATTCTGTCCTCCATCCCACTGGTGGGGACTGAGAGAGCGGCTGCGTGGTGCTTAGTTGCTGGCTGGGGTTAAACCATGACACCGTGGTACTCTTGCTCTCTGGGGTTGGGGTGGGGATGTGGGTCAGCTTTTGTTCTGACGCTGACTGTGGAGGTCCTTCCCCTAGGGGTATCTTCATGGAAACTCGGTGCCCAAGCTGCATTTTAAGCTGTGACAACTCATGGCATTCCCTTGGTAGTAGTGGAGACTGAGCTGACTCATTCCTCATTCAGCTCAGGGAGGGACTTTTCTATGAGTAATGGCATGTTTTCTTCCTCAGAGAACTCTCTCATCCTTGGACAGGTCCTCATACCCAGAGGGAGCAAATGTCCAACAGCAGCTCCATCACCCAGTTTCTCCTCCTGGCATTCGCAGGCACACGGGAGCTGCAGCTCTTGCACTTCTGGCTCTTCCTGGGCATCCACCTGGCTGCCCTCCTGGGCAACGGCCTCATCGTCACAGTCATAGCCTGCAACCACCACCTCCACACCCCCATGTACTTCTTCCTCCTTAATCTCTCCCTGCTCGACCTTGGCTTCATCTCCACCACTCTCCCCAAATCCATGGCCAATTCCCTCTGGGACACCAGGGCCATTTCCTACTCAGGTTGTTCTGCCCAGGTTTTTTTCCTTGTTGTTTTTCATGTCAGCAGAATTTTTTCTTCTCACACTCATGTCCTATGACCGGTATGTGGCCATCTGCAAACCCCTGCACTACGGGACCCTCCTGGGCAGCAGAGCTTGTGTCCACATGGCAGCAGCTGCCTGGGGCACTGGGTTTCTCAATGCTGTGCTGCACACGGCCAACACATTTTCACTCCCCCTCTGCCAAGGCAATGCTGTGGACCAGTTCTTCTGTGAAATCCCCCCACATCCTCAAGCTCTCCTGCTCACAATCCTACCTCAGTGAATTTGGGCTTGTCATGTTTAGTGCTTTTGCATTTTGGTGGTGTTTTGTTTTCCTTGTGGTGTCCTATGTGCAGATCTTCAGGGCCGTGCTGAGGATCCCCTCTGAGCAGGGACAGCACAAAGCCTTTTCCACGTGCCTCCCTCACCTGGCCGTGGTCTCCCTGTTTGTCAGCACTGGCATGTTTGCCCACCTGAAGCCCCCCTGTCGAGGACTGTTATGGAACTAGAGTTGTCTCGACATTGCTGTTCTACCACCATCTTCTCGTTTCGACATCCAGCCCCTGACGAAACCACCACAGGATGGATGCCCATGCAGAGACCAGGACACGAAAGGTGGAACCATGAACTGCACGCACGCCTGCGCAGAGACCAGGGCGCAAAAAGCAGAAGCGCAAACTGCATGTACGCAGACCCATTCTGCGCATGTGCATGGCCCTATAAAAGGACTGCATGCACCTTTTGAGCTCTCTCTTCGCCCTCTTCTCTCTCTTTCTCTTCTCGTCCTACCCCGCACACCTCCTTGGAAGCTGCTCCTGTGGACACAGAGACTGGACCGACTGGACCTTTGATCGACGGAACAACGCCGAACTCGGAGTGGCGGTAGCTAGTTCCCCTACGTGGCTCTTTTCTCACCCGCCTGAGCACACTCTTTCTATTTTTCTCTCTTTTTCTCCCTCTCTTTTTTTTTCTTTTTCCTCCCCCCCCCCCCCCCCATCTCCCTACCCGGTCCTCACCCCTTTGTTCGCCAAAATAAAGTCAAAAGGTTGTACGGCATTTGACCTCGTTTGCGTCTTAATCTCATCCTTGGGATCGTATCGAAACCTCTCCCGACATTGGATCGGGACACCCCCTCCATCTCCTCCCCATCTCTGGATCTGGTGCTGGTAGTTCTGTACTCGGTGGTGCCTCCAGCAGTGAACCCCGTCATCTACAGCATGATGGGGAGCTGAAGGAGTCCAGGAGCTGAAGGAGTCCATCAGGAAAGTTATTTTCGGGATGGTTCTCAATAGTGGTAAATTTTCCATCACTCTTCAGGAATGACTCCCACGGTGCCCCATTGCAGGCCTGTCCTTTGTTTCTTGTTTTATCATTTTTTTAGCATTTTCCATATTGTTATTAGTTGTTATTGTTCTCCTAGATAAATGTCTGAATCCATCTTGCTTCTCTTGAGGAATGAACCTGCTCTGTCTGACCTGGAGCTGATGGAAAAGTGTGTCTTTCTCTCAGGCAGAGCTGACACTTTCATAGCATTTCTGCAATAAAATGGGATCACCCCAGTGCACTGACTGAGGTGGGGAATCCTCTTTCAAAGCTGATGTCAACAACAGACCCAAGGAATTTCACCACAAAGGGGCCTATTTCTCCTTGGAATTGGAAGAGACAAGCTCATGGTCCCATTAGTAGCTGTTAGAGAGCAAGGGTTGGAATTTGGACTCACCCACTGGTGTGTGCTGACCATGGAGATGGTGAATGGTCAGTGAGGTACATACCCAGGGCTTTCTCAGATACGACAGTGCAGAGGAAATTCTCCAGAAAGGTGATCTGGAGAGCCTTGGGGTTCTGCGGGGTCAGTGTGTGCCTGGGGTAAGCAGTGACTGAAGCCACGCTAAGGGCGAGGTCACCCAAGGTGGAGTCACCCAAATGGAAAGTGCTAAATGCCGGTATCTGCAAGTAAAGAAAGGTGAACATACCCAACCATCCACAGACCAGCTCCAACAGGGAACAGCACCTTTACAGCCACCACACCAGCAACAGAACACACACAACCATGGACAACACAACTGTCCCCATCCTGGTCCCTTGTCTGCTCTGCTGTGAAGGTCATGAGTGGTCTGGTGGTCCTCTGCAGCACCTACCCACGGGCTCACACCCCCACGATCCCTGCAGTGTGGGCCTGAGTTGTGGGTCTGCCCAGGTGTCCTACTTGGTCTTGGAGCCGTTACCCACTTGGCAACTTCAGCCTTGGGTGTCTCCACATCCTGGTGTCCTCTTCTGCCAGCCAGCCCCACTTGGAGTTGGCCAGCAAAGCACGTACGTACATTCTCTCTCTGACACACACACACACACACGTGCACAGGCGCGCACACACACACACACAATTGAGCATGTTCACACAGCAAATAGCCAGGAGCAGAGTTTAATAAGAAGGCAGGACACACCATGGACAGGGTTTGGATGGATCAGCCCTGAGCAGCCCCTTCCAAACTGCAGCTGACCCCTTGCATCCCTCGCCTCTCCCCATCCACAGGCTTCTTCCTCCCAGGCCTCCTGGATCCCTCCCTTTCTGTGCCCCAGTCCCCTCCCCAAGTAACAACTGTCACCAATTGCTTTTTCCCCAATGGTCTCAGGTTTGTTCCATTTCTACCATCATTTGGTAGTTGGGATACCATGGCCTAGGTCATCTGGACCTTCAATGGCACCACTGATGGCTTCCCCTGGCACTGCTGGCCTTGCAAGACTCGACTGCCCAGAAGTTCCCCAAAGCTCCCCTCCAGTGACCTGTGCAGTTTGGCCTCTTCTCATGTCTCTGCTCTTCAACCACTCGTGAGCCCCAGCTGGGACACATCGTGCTGCCTGTACTGCTAGTCCCTTCTTACACGGGTCTCTGTCACATCCCGCAGTTTCTCATGCCGTGTCCCATAGGTTCCCATTTCAGGTACAGGTGGCTTCACCTCAGGGCAGGGCCTGACCAGGGGCTCAGTCATCTGCCTGCAGCCTTCCCATCGGGTGCTTCTGATGACCTCATGATGCCTGCTTGCTCCTGGCCAATCACATTGCTGTCATGAGGTGACCTTCCAGCAACAGCCCAACCACGTTGGTCTTACCCACCTCTGCCCTCCCTGAGCAGCCATCTGTGTCATGCTGGGGTTTGTGATATGTTTCATGATGACATAGTAACTGTCTGCCCGCTGCAATTCAGTCAGGCTGCAAAAGAAGTGACCTCAAAATCAGCCTCCCAGCTCCGATGCCTCTCCTGGCACCTCTCTCTTCCTGCGACAGAAGTAACCTCCCAGCCACCCTCCCACGCACTTCCACTTTGCCAACATCTCCCCTCCCCTCCCCAGCAATGTCATTTCTGCTGGGCATGCAGAAACACGCTCGCCCGTAGGGACTGCAGAGCCCTGGTGGGACAGCTGGGTGATGGGAGGGCAGCCATGGAGAGCAAGGTGTGCTGGTTTTGGCTGGGATAGAGTCCATTTTCTTCACAGTAGCTAGTATGGGGCTCTGATTTGGATTTGTGCTGGAAACAGTGTTGATAACACAGGGATGGTTTTGTTATTTCTGAGCAGTCCTTGCGCAGAGCCAAGGCCTTTTCTGCTTCTCACCCCACCCCACCAGTGAGTAGGCTGGGGATGCACAAGAAGTTGGGAGGGGACAGAGCTGGGACAGCTGACCCCAGCTGACCAAAGGGATATTCCATACTGTATGACATCATGCTCAGCAATAAAAGCTGGGGGAAGAAGAAGGAGGGGAGGGACACGCGGAGCGATGGCGTTTGTCTTCCCAAGCAACCGTTACGCATGATGGAGCCTTGCTTTCCTGGGAGAAGCTGAAAGGCCAGCAGCAGGCTCGTGGCTTGGAAGATGATGGTGAGGTTCCTTTTCTCTGGTCAGTTGATAGGCCACAAGAGGGCTGATGGGTTGGGATGGCATTATGACATCAATTGTGTCTGACAAGCTCATAGACCATTAGGAGGCACATGGCCATGAAGGTGAGCATGAGGTCACTGTAGTCTCCAGTCTCTTTGGGTGATTGCCCATCAGCAGACACTTGGCTCGGATGTTGACTATGACATCACTTCTGCCTGAGAACCTGATAGGTGCCAGCAGCCGGCACCTGACTTGGGTGTTCCGTTGTACCTGGAGGTTCTGGTTTGTTATGTCCCCACGAAGAAAGGCACGCAGACCCTGTGAAGTAGCATCTCAAATGCCATTTCCTAGAGCAAACACTACCCAGAAAGAGTAAGGCCAACTGCATACAGGGCTGCAGTAGGAGGACTGTGGCCACCCAGACAAGGGGGCTATCATCCCCCTCGGCTCAGCACTGGTGCGGCCCCATCTGGACTAGGCAGAAGTTGATTTTGAGGCTCTGGACTTGGTTTGCTCCTCGCCCCCTTCTTGGGGAAACCAGGAGGTGTACAGTTGTCCTGTACTTGGCATTGCTCACCTTCACATCCCACTGCCCCAGAAAGAGTCCTGACCCACACATGAGGGACAGGATCTGCCCTCCCATTGCCTGGGGATGAGGGTTTGGCCTTGCTGCTTCATAAAAAAGAAAAAAAAGTTTCCTCAGCATCTGAGGTTACTGCACATTCCCTTTGCCTCCCTGCAATCATGGCCTCCAATTCTCTGCTCTAACGAGTCCCTGGGGAGGCTTTGCCAGTAATGAGAATCATTAATACTTCAAGGTACTTTGGGTTTTGCTTTTGAGGTTGACTCTTGGAGAGGTTTGTGCAATTTCTTCTCAGTGCCTGAAGTTCAAGGACTCACCACAAATACTCCATGGGGCTCATTGAAAGAAAGCAAGCCCTAACGAGCCATGTCTCTTCCCGTAATTTTCATCAGGTCTTCAAGAGTTGTACAGATAATTGGAGTTGTTTCCTAGCATAGTTATGGGGAAAGATTTCAAAGAGCTTCTAATAAACATAAGGTTTTATTTTCAAGGGTGTAGTTTATTACTTTTCATTTTAGAGAAGGGTTGACAGCAGCATTCTCCAATAGATATTGCTGCAGGGTGTCTCCTCAGGAGGTCTGGACTGGCAGAAGCTGTCCCTTGAGCTCTGACAACCTCCCACCTCACCTCCCCAACCCCACCATTTCTCTCCTTGCCCACCTGGGACTTTTCCTTACAGCAGACTTCTCCACTGATCTCTGCAGCTGGATGGTACAGCCCCTTTGCACCATCTCCCCCCTGCTCTCCTTAGAGACCTGGCTGCACACAGGCACAGAAGGGTTTTTCCTATTTGCAAGCAAAGGAAAAGTCAAGCATGGTCAAGTTCCATAAAGAAAACAGACTCTGCAACCATCTGCTAAGTCCAAGCTGCCTCTAATGAGGTTGCCTTTCTACAGGGGATAATCTTAGGAGAACTATTTCAGGTAGGTAGAGTGAAAAAGATAGATATAAACATAATTAAAGAGTTGGCTAAGGAGACAATTAGACTGCTGAAAGAGAGGCAAACTTTTATGTCCCTGATGTCAAAGCAGCAACTGGATGGGTGAGAGGAATCTGAATGAACAAAGAGTAAGGGGAGGAGAAAACTGGAGAATAAGGGAAAGGGCCTTTGTCTTGGCAGTCTGCATCTGAAAAGATGACGTTAGAAATGGTTCTTCTATCAAGAGAGGTGAAAACATATGAAAGATAGAAATTAAATTAATATAAATAATATAAATTTAAATTTAAATAAATTAAATTTAAATTTAATTTAAATATAAATTCATTATACCATGTACCAGGCAGAACAGTGGTAATGAAGTTACACTGGAAGATTGATTTTTCATTCAATCCCTCTTGAAAAGTCACGGGATTGGTAGAGGTCTCTTGGGAGTGAGGACAAACCAATGTTGCAGCCATCGTTGAAAGAGGCCGAAAGTGCAACCCCGGGAACCCCAGGCTGTAGAAGCTCACTTGGGGGAGGAGTGAGCCTTCCCCTGAGTGCTCTTGGGGGACATTGCTGGGCACCTCAAAGAGCAGAAGGTGTCCAAATGCAGTCAGCATGGATTAGCCAAGGGTAAATCCTGCCTCACCAACCTGACGGCCTTCCTGATGAAGTAACTGCTTTTATGCACGAGGGGACAACAGTGGATGTCCTTTACCTCCACTTCAACAAGGCTTTTGGCATGGTCTCCCTCGATACCCTGTACCCACGTTAGGCCATTACAGTCTGGATGGGTCGACAAAGAGATGGGTGAAACACCAGTTGGAGGATGAGGCTGAGCGAGCAGTGGAGAAGGGGTCATACCCTACCTGGAGGCCAGTGGGCCATACTGGGGCATTGTGGGGCAGCACAGGGGACTCTCCTGAGCCCTGTGCAGTTTAACACCTGTATCCATGACCCAGGGGAGGCAACTGTCACCACGTTTGTTGATGGCACTAAATTGGGAAGACCATTCCTATTCCTTAGGGATGCCGTCCAGGGCAAACCTGACAGGCAGTAGGACTGTCCTGTCAGGAACTTCATGAGAGAGAAGGACAAAGGCCAGGTCTTACACCTGGGACAGCCTAACAGCCTGCAGTGGCAGGGGCTGGGAACTGCCTGGCTGGGGAGCAGCTGTGTGGAAAAGGCCCTGGTGGTGGTGGGGGACAGAAGGCAAAACGTGACCCAGCAGAGTCCTGGAGTGTATAAAGAGGACCCTCACCAAAAGAGTGAGGGCAGTGATTGTCTCCCCCTGCTCATCACTTGTTAGACAGTGATGATTAGCCCAGTACACAACTGTGTCAGTTTTTGGGCCTCCAGTTCAAGTGTGCTGGGTCTGGCTGGGGTGGGGTTAACTTTCTTCATAGCAGCCAGAATGCTCCAGGAACTTCAGGAGATAGAAGACGGACCATAGCCTAACAGCCTGCAGTTGCAGGGCCTGGGGACTGCCTGGCTGGGGAACAGCTCTGCGGAAAAGGCCCTGGTGGTGGGGGGAGACAGAAAGCAAAACATGACCCAGCAGTGCGACCTGGTAGCCAAGGCAGCCAGCAGGGTCCTGGAGTCTCACCAAAAGAGCGAGGGCAGTGATTGTCTCCCCCTGCTCGTCGCTCCTTAGACCACCTGTACACAACTGTGTCCATTTTTGGTCCCCCACTGGGGAAGGGGAGGAGGGAGTGAGCGCCTGTGGGGCTGCTGGGCTCTTGGCCAGAGATCACCACCACAGCAAGGGAGGTGTTGGTAACCGGCAGGGAGTTGAGAGTCATCGAGCTGCTGAGGGGCTGGAGCACTTGCCTGGGAGGAGAAAGTGGAGGAAAGGGCCTTGTTCAATGTGCAGAAGGGAAGGCCTTGGGAACCTCATCATGACCTGCCAGTCCCCATGGGGAGTGTTTCAGGAAGGTGAAACCGGTCTTGTACCCGTATTGCTTGGCAGGAGAATAATAGGCAATAGTGAGATGTTGAAATATGGAAGTTTCTGGCCAGAGAAAATGAAATGAGATATCTGAAGACCATGGAGTGCTTTGGCTGTGACCTGAATGTAAACAAAACTTCTGACTTGGGATCTCACTCAATGGAAATGTTCAATATTTGTCATGACAAGGCCATGAGCACCTGATCCAGCTGGATCTTTCTCAGAACGGGCTTAGAAACTGCGGCAAGAGCTGTGGGATTCCTCCTAGACACTATGCTAGGGCACATGGAGGACAGGGAGGTGATTCGGGACAGCCAGCACGGCTTCACCAAGGGCAAGTCCTGCCTGACCAACCTAGTCGCCTCTATGATGGAGTGACTACATCAGTGGATGAGGGAAGAGCTACAGATGTCATCTCTCTGGACTTCTGTAAGGCCTTTGACACGGTCCCCCGCAATATCCTCCTCTCTAAATTGGAAGGATATGGATTTGATGGGTGGACTGTTCGGTGGATAAGGAATTGGCTGGATGGTCACATCCAGAGGGTAGTGGTCAATGGCTCGATGTCCAGATGGAGAACAGTGATGAGTGGTGTCCCTCAGGGGTCCGTTCTGGGGCCAGTGCTGTTCAATGTCTTCATCAATGACTCGATCTGCAAGATCGAGTGCACCCTCAGCAAGTTTGCAGATGACACCAAGCTGAGTGGTTCAGTTGACACGCCTGAGGGACAGGATGCCATCCAGGGGGACCTGGACAAACTGGAGAGGTGGGCTTGTGGGAACCTCATGAGGTTCAACAAGGCCAAGTGCAAGGTCCTGCACCTGGGTCAGGGCAATCCCTGGTATCAGTACAGGCTGGGGGATGAAGGGATTGAGAGCAGCCCTGCTGAGAAGGCCTTGGGGGTACCGACAGACTAAAAGCCAGATGTGAGCCAGCAATGTGCTCTCGCAGCCCAGAAAGCCCACTGTATCCCGGGCTGCATCAAAAGATATGTGTCCAGCAGGGCGAGGGAGGTGATTCTGCCCCTCTACTCTGCTCTGGGGAGACCCCACCGAAGTACTGCGTCCAGCTCTGGGGTCCTCAGCACAGGAAGGACATGGACCTGTTGGAGCGGGGCCAGAGGAGGGCCACAAAAATGATCCGAGGGCTGGAACACCTCTGCTATGAGGAAAGGCTGAAAGAGCTGGGGTTGTTCAGCCTGGACACAGGTGGGACAGCTGACCCCAACTGACCAAAGGGATATTCCATACCATGTGATGTCATGTTCAGCAAAAAAAAGCTGGGGGAAAGGAAGGGGGAACATTCATGGTAACTTGGGAAGACAAATGCTTCCTAACCTAACCCTGAACTAACCCTTTTACCTTAAACCTTACCCTAACCATTACCGAAACTAGCCCTACCACTACTCCAATCATAAACCTCAACTCTAACTCTAGCCCTTACCTAACCCGAAACGAACATCAGCCACAGCCTGAAGTCTAACTCGAAACCAGGTGTAACCATAACTCTTACCCTAACCCTAACTCTAATTCTAACTCAAACCTGAACCCAGCCCCTGACTAACCTAACAGGTATCCTAAAGCATCTTGCAAAGGCAACAGCACCTGTGTAACAACATCTGTAATACCGTCTCAGGCAATGATTACTATGGTAACAGCATTAGAAAGAAAAGATAATTTGGGTAGATGGGATGGACAGGTGAGCATCCTGGTATCATCCTGTCAGTGCTGGTTCAAGGCCTGGCAGCATGAGCAGCTGCCCTCTGCTTCCTCATGAACTGGAGGCTGTAGGCACCATGGCTGTGGGCACCACTGTGTGTCACCCAAATCAGACTCAGGTCAGACGAACCATTTTGTATTTCTCATATACCATGGCCATTGTTTCTCTGTTGAGCTCTAATCAGAGCTTAGTTATGTAGATAACCAGGCTTTGGGTGGGATATTTCTCCTGGAGTAGCTCTGCTGACCCCGGTCTCTCTCCATATTTACAATCCTACAGCTCTGACAGGAGGAAAGCACCCTGCAGTGCCTGGATTTGTCCAAGCCACAGCACTTCATAGCCTTCCTGACCATTGGGTCCTTTGGTCCTGGTGGGAGATGATCTTCTTGTCTTAATCCTGACTTTGTTGGGTAACCCGAAAGGACAGACTGGAGGCTGTTGAGTCACATGAGTTGGGTTTCAGAGCAAGAAATCAGGGACTGCATTTACCTTACACAATGGAGGGAGATCCTTTCCTCTGGAGGGGTTATTTGTGCTATTGGCTATAAAGCCACCAAGTCTACCTAGGTCAGACTCAGTCAACCATTCTTGAGGCATTGGGGCCAAATTATTCTGTACAGAAACAGAGATCTGCAGTGTAGTGCCATGACACACTCCTTTTTTTCCTTGCCATGCAGATGTCCCAAACCCAAGCTTCCTCTCCAAGCTCTTTCTGGATGTGAACCAGCATGCAGACACCACAAGCAGTCAGAGTTCAACCTCTCAGGGCCACCTCCGTCTTGAGGATAACACGGGCACTTGTCCTTTGAGCAGCTAAACCTCATGTCTCAGTTTTTCTCTTTCTAAAGACCGATAGTTATGCTGGAAGGTGCTTGTCAGGCTGGTGCCTGTGACTCTGACAGTCTTTCTAAAATAGTTCCTGGTGCCGTGGGTGTCCAGGGAGGAGCAGTGGCAGCACCAGCATCCCCGCCTTCTCTCCTGAGGCTGCTTCCTAACTGTCTTATAACCAGGTGAGAGTGACAGAGACGTGTCCAGAGAGCCATATCCAGGTGGTTTCGAGGGGAATGACGGAGAGAAAAAGAGGTCACCACTGCCTCCTGCAGCACCATGGACTGAGGAGGGTGTTCCTGCCTCTTGGCTCCTGGCAACGGTAAATCCCTTTTGGCATGCCCTGAAATGCTGAGATAGTGTGGCAGCACAGACACCGCCAGAAGCAGCTGCAGGCATCTGTCCAGCTTGGCTGGACACGGAAATGGGCTTCCTTCAGCTTTGAAAAGTGCCGCCCGTGAGATAGTCACCATCTAAGAAGTACTCTGGCAGTTTCCCATGACCAAAGCTAGCCTGAACCGTGCTGTGCCCATGACCTTGTGAAGCACTGAGACATCGGAGAGTTAAAAAGAACAGGCTGTATGTTTGAGGGCATTTTGAAACAAGCAGGAAATGCTGGTACGTGGGTAACCTGCATGTAAATGGTTGCTTTGAGTGAAAGCCTTAATTTAAAATAAATGTGGGTATCAGAGAAGTATTTTATTTTTCTGTACATTTATACGAAAAAGTAGGTAGATTAGAAAACAATCGTGGTGGCTTTTCACTCATGCAAACCTTAATTTTACCTTGGACATTTTGAATGGCACCTCTATGAGATGGAAAAAAAACAGGAAAAAGGCGGGAATACCTTGGGAAAAGGATCACACCCTTAGGACCGTGTGTTTTTGTGAATTTGGATTTTTCTCTTGAGAAAACCACCCTGTGTTTTTCACTTGGCTAGTCTGAATGCTTTTATCACATGTTTTCTGACCGGCTGTTCTCATCTTTAGTACATCGGAGTTTAAGAAGACTCCTCAAAGGGAGGTAGTGATAGACATGGCCAGCATCCTCAGTCCTCTGCCTGGAAGAGGGTATTCTTTCCCCATGTCAAGCTGAGATTATAAAACATCGTTCAGCTGAGTCTCTTCTGCAGAAAAAGCAACCAGCTCTTGCAGCGCTGCTTGCTTGTAGCTCCCATCCCTCAGGTGTGCCCAACTTTATGCTCTGGGAAGGTGGGGAATGCAAAGGGAAGGCTCAGTTCCCCAGGCAGCAAGAGCATCGCTCTGCTTCTGTGAGGGCTTGCAGGGGAGTGGGAAGCATTGCAGGGCTGGGGTCAGAGCGAATGGGCCCTCGGCTGGATTTGTAAGCTGTCAGAAATCCAAGCGACAGAGCAGCAAGTTTAGGAATGCTGAATTATTCAGGCCTCATTCAGAAGTTATAAAAGCCTGACCTGCTCCGGAAAATTGGATATCGTAAGGAGATCGCCAAATTTTAACTACTTTCTTCTCTGTATAACTGAAAAGTGCATCAAGCAGTTTGATTGCTTGCATAAAAATGTCTTTTAGCACCCCGAAAACTTGAGATTTATGCATAAACTGCTGCTTATCTGTCTTGTTCAAATGTCCCCTGGATGCATCAGTGTCACTCGATTCGTTGGCAGATAGAAGCCTGTTGTACTTCTGATGGGATTCACCCTTCACCATGTAAAAAGTAATGATTCAGGTCTAAAATAGTCTCCCAGATGTTTGTGTGCGGACGCGGCGTCAGGGGATGAGCTCTTACATGTGAGGAGAGCTGGGACGAATCTCTCTCGTCGAGGTCTAAGAATCAAGTCAGGCCTTGCCTCGCTTTCTTTTGATTGCCTCTCCTTGCCTGGCCTTGCCTTGCTTTGTCTTCCCCTTTTCATCCCTTTCCTCCTTTTCACCCTATTTCTTCTTCGTGTTCTTACATTCAGTGCAGCTCTTACAAGATCTGGACAAGGAACGTAAGCAAGACTGTTCTTAAAGGGGTGAGTATTTATCCTTTTTCTTCCTTTTTTTCTCATCTCTCACCAGGTATTCTGTTTAAGAAAATCAACTCTGAAAAAGAAAGTCAAGTTTCTTTTACCCATATTAAAAAAACCCCCAGCCATTCAGGCTCAAGGATTCTGTTCTTTCCTCTTTTTAACCCTCCTCCTGCAGCAAGCAAACCGTGTTAGATTTCCAGACATTCAGGCAGATCTTGGTCCAGCTCGCCTAATCCTGCAATCACGTGCACGCTGATGTTCGTAGTCTTTCTCTAGGCTTGAAGTGTGTGGGATGGTGGACAGGCCATTAGCATCCTCTAAGAGCCTGATGTTTGGATTGCTCTGTCTAGGGAAAATGCCCCAAAGAAAAGGCTTGGAGAATCACACCATTGGATCCGGATTCGTTCTTCTGGGATTTTCTGACCACTCCGGCCTGCAGGGCCTGTGCTTCACAGCATTCCTGGCCATATACCTCATGATCCTCACAGGGAACAGCCTGATTGCACTCATCACAGTGGTGGACTCAAGCCTCCACAGCCCTATGTATTTCTTCCTGAGGAACTTGTCCACCCTGGAGATCTGCTACCCATCAGTCACTCTGCCAAAAATGCTGGTGGGTTTCCTGCGGGCGGATGGCGGGATCTCCTTCCTGGGCTGTGCTGCCCAGCTGTATTGCCTGGTTTTGCTGGGCAGCATTGAATGCCTTCTCCTGGCTGCCATGGCCTACGACCGCTGCATAGCCATATGTGACCCCCTGCGCTACACCCTCGTCATGAGCAGGGGTCTCTGCATCAGACTGGTGGTGGGGTCCTGGGTGGCTGTCGTACCAGTGCAAGTAGGACAGACCCACCAGCTGTTCACTTTGCCCTTCTGTGCATCCCATGACCTCCACCGCTTTTTCTGCGATGTCCCCCCTCTGCTGGAACTGGCCTGTGCAGACACGTTCTGGAACCAAGTGATGCTGTACACCATCATCCTGCTCTTCGCAATCCTTCCCTTCTCCTTAATAGTTACTTCTTACATTCAAATTATTAGGGCAATTCTGAATATGCCTTCAGGTCTGGGCAGACACAAAGTCTATTCCACCTGCTCGTCACACCTTGAGGTGGTGATGCTCTTCTATGGCTCGGCCACAGTCGTCTACTTAAAGCGACGGTCAAGGGATTCGGTCGACACCGACAAATACCTTGCCCTGTTTTACACAATTGTGACCCCCATGTTTAACCCTGTCATCTATAGCCTGAGGAATAAGGAAGTGAGAATTGCCTTGAGGAGACTCCTATGGACAAAGTGATGCTACCAAGGATGTAAAATAGTCCCAAGCAGTACCAAAAGTCCCACTTGGTTACGTGGTTGCCTGAACAAAGCATCCCGTATTTGCTCAGACAAAACCATGTGTCCAGCCTGGCTTTCATCCTCCTCAAGAAGGGGAGAGGTCTCCTGAGGCATTCCTGTTACGCCATGCCCCACCATGATATCTTTGTACTCTAGAGCACCTTCAGTGCCCCTCAAGAGCGTGACGCCAATAGCTACTTCAAGCTGCGTTTGACCAACGTAACGTTCAAGGGAAAGAGTCAAAGCATGGTCAGTAGTCAGTAGGGCCCAGAGGGTGACACAACCGATGAAGAGATGACTGCCCTCAGGCTTGAGAAATCACTTGCTAGATGCCACGGACTATCTACAGTGTCCTGTGTGGAATCAGCTTAAAAAAGTTAAAAGAAATGAAGGTCATCTTCCCCTGTCTATGATGTCTTGCACTGAGCTGTGTAATGCTTGACTAACTTGACATAAAGAATAAAAAGAAAACAAAATCACCAGGGGGCCAGTCCAGCACTGGAACAGGGGCCCAGAGACCTCTGGAGTTTCTGTTTGTCGTGGTTTAACCCCAGCCAGCAACTAAGCACCACACAGTCACTCGCTCACTACCTCCCCCGGTGGGATGGGGGAGAGAATCAGAAGGGTAAAAGTAGAGAAAATCGTGGGTTGAGATAAAGGCAGTTTAACAGGTAAAGCAAAAACCGTGTGTGCAAGCAAAGCAAAGCAAGGAATTCATTCCCTCCTTCCCAGGGGCAGGCAGGTGTTCAGCCATCTCCAGGAAAGCAGGGCTCCATCACGCGTAACGGTGACTTAGGAAGACAAGCACCATCGCTCCAAACATCCCCCTGTTCCTTTTCTTCATGCAGCTTTTTAAAATCATCAGCACAACTGGGAACGGCTGAAACTGTGGGGGATAAACGTGTTTCCTGAGACAGCATTTGATACGCAGGCAATCCAAAAAGGTTGTGAAGGTGAATGGGCAGAAGAAACAGGAAAACTGCCCATCCCATGGAGCTCTGCAGAAAGAGGATGGAGCTGTACCCAGCAGGAGGTGATGATACCAGTGGGATGAGCACGTAGAAAAGGCTTTTGTGGGGAAGGCTTTGCAAAGGAATACCCTGACTTCACCCAGATGAAAAATAGAGACCGGGCAGTGAAGTGATCGTGAGAAGTGTCCTGGGGTAAAAGACCTTTGATGAGAGGAGGTTGGAGATATTTGGGTCGCAGAGATTTGACGATCTGAGTAGGTTGAGCTTTGGAAATGAGAAAAATAAAGCAGCTCTCAAGGCTGTTTAAGGAATGAGCGGTACTATCACTATAATAACAGGAACAGCAAAGTGCTGTAAGGGAGTTCCTTCTTATTTGTCATTATGATTAATTAAAGCACTTTAATTTCATTCCAACATTCATTTTTACTTGACAAAATAGCCATAAGTGCTCAGTAGTTAGCTTCTGGCATGAAGTTCTTAGAACAGTGCTTTTTGTCTCACTGCTAGCTCTTCGTTATCATTTAAATATTACTTTTAAATATTACACTTCTTAGACAGTATTGCCCTTAAATTATCCCTGCTTCCTATCTTTTCTCCCTGTTTTGTGGAGGAGGGGGTGAAAGAGGGCAGCTGTTTCTTCTTTAGCCAAAGGCGGCCAAGGGACAGATGCCAGATTAGTGCAAAGGCACAAAGGAAGCCAACATTTCCATGTGCTGGACACTGACGCAACACCGTTACCTGCATTTCTGGTTTCTGAAGTCCTAACTGCGCAGCAGAGAGCCTGGAAGCTCTGAGCTCCCTTCAGCTGCCCTGCATTTCAGCATGAAAAGTGAAACTAACCTGGTCAAAATGATTCTTTTGAGTCTCTCCACAGCCTAAAGCACCGCATTTGCAGACGACACCAAGTTGGGTAGAAGTGTTGATCTGCTGGAGGGTAGGAAGTCCCTACAGAGGGACCTGGACAGGCTGGGTTGATGGGCTGAGGCCAACTGTATGAGATTCAACAAGGCTCCATGCCGGGTCCTGCACTTCGGTCACAACAACCCCATGCAACGCTACAAGCTGGGGGAGGAGTGGCTGGAGAGCTGCCTGGCGGAAAAGGACCTGGGGGTGTTGGTTGACAGCCGCCTGAACAGGAGCCAGCAGTGTGCCCAGGTGGGCAAGAGGGCCAATGGCATTCTGGCTTGTATCAGGAATAGTGCGGCCAGCAGGACCAAGGAGGTGATGGTGCCCCTGTACTGGGCACTGGTGAGGCCGCACCTCGAATCCTGTGTTCAGTTTTGGGCCCCTCACTACAAGAAGGCCTTCGGCTGGGGCTGCACGGCTAGAAGGCGCGTCCCCTGGGTGGTGGAGAGGGGATCCCTCTCTGGAGGGTGCACCGGATAAAATTGAAGGTGCCGCGAACCAACGCAGCCTAAGGGAAGGCCACCCTGACAGAAAAACCACTGGCCCTCCAAGTCATGGGGGTTGGGCAGGAGGCCAACTACCTCCTTCCGGAAAAAAAAAATAAAAAGTAGCAGAAACGACGAGCATCAACTTTCAAAAAAAAAAACCGAAATGGCGGAGATGGAGAAAATCAGTAATGAAGTGAGGAGGAGGAGATGGAACTGGATCGATCATGTCTTGAGGAAAAAAACAACAGAAGACTGCGCTGTGGCCCTTGGGTGGACTCCAGAGCACGCAGCCGCAGACCGATCGAAGTGGAAGAACGATGTTCGCGCCTTGTGTGCCTCCTGGCACTGAGAGAATTCAGATCAGATCACTACAAGAAGGACATGGAGGTGCAAGAGCGTGTCCAATGTAGAGCAACAAAGCTGGTGAAGGGTCTAGAGCACAAGCCCTATGAGGAGCGGCTGAGGGAGCTGGAGCTGTTTAGTTTGGAGAAGAGGAGGCTGAGGGGAGACCTTCTCGATCTCTACAACTGCCTGAAAGGAGGTTGTAGTGAGGTGGGGGTTGGTCTCTTTGCCAAGTAACAAGGGATAGGACAAGAGGAAATGGGCTCAAGTTGTGCCAGGGGAGATTTAGATCTGATATTAGGAAAAATTTCTTCACGCAGAGAGTGGTTAGGCACTGGAACAGACTGTCCAGGGAAGTGGTGCAATCACGGCCCCTGGAAGTATTCAAAAAATGCGTGGATGTGGTGCTTAGGGACATGGTTTAGAGGTGGACCAGGCTCTTAGGTAAACAGGTTGGGCTCGGTGATCTCTGAGGTCCTTTTCAACCTTAACAATTCTATGATGCTATGATTCTAAGCTTTTAGGAAGGTGAAAGCAGTCTTGTAACTGTATTACTGGGCAGGATAATAATCGGCAATCGATAGATATTGAAATAAGGAAGTTTCTGGCCAGAGATAAGGCAATGAGATATCTGCAGAGCATGGGGTGCTTTAGCCTATAAACTGAATGTAAAGAAATCCTCTGACTTGGGATCTCACTCAATGGAAGTATTCAGTATTTGTCATGACAAGGTCATGAGCACCTGATCCAGCTGGAGCTGTCTGAGAATGGGCTTGGCTGAGAGACCAGCTGTGGCAAGAGCTGTGGGATTTGGTGTGTAATGGCTGTCAGTAGGAAACTGCATCCCTTTTTATTAATAATGGCAGTGGACTTGGGTATGACTGAGCCCCAGAGGAGGACAGGCATGACCATGCAGCAAAGGTCCTTCCTCAGAGCTGGGGTGTATGGCCAGAGATGGAAATGGCCGGTGGGTGGGACTGGTCGGGGACAATTTCCTGCAGCAGCTTCCCTGGGGTGTTCAGGGCACATGGCACAGACCAGGCCCGTCTCTTCTGCACCTTGGATGCCTTGCTTCCTTTCACCATGACACCTGGCTCTGCACTGGGAGTGCTGGCTGCCCCTACCCCGCACACTCACACACCCTAGCTCTACACTGGCGTTTTTCTCTCCTGCGCTCTTTCCAGCCCAGCCCAGCCCAGCAGAGCAGCCCAGCCTGGGCTGGCTCCATGGCACTGCCCAGCGCAGGCTGCTGCAGAGCTCTGGGCACTCACCCTACAGCCCCAGCCCCTCTGAAGGGCACAGCAGCTGCTGGGGGGCAGACAGCGGGGTTCAGGCTCCCCATCAGCCCCAGGGCTGGTGCTGGCCGCAAGGGCATGGGGAAACAGAGGCTAGGCACTCTCTGGCTCTCCTGAATTCATCTTGTAGGTGAGCCCCAGCCCTGACTGACTTTGCCCCCTCCTCTGCTGCCACCAGCCCCACTCCCCAGGACAGCACCAGAGTCCTGGCCCTGGGGGTCCTCAGGCAGCTCCTGCAGCTCTCCACTCTCCCTTCCCTGTGCCTGCCGACTCCCCACTGACTCCCATGGCACTGCAGAGTCCTTCTTAGTGGATATATCAATTTAGTGCTTTACTTTTGGGGAACTTCACATTTGAGGGTATTCCACCTTCTGAGTCTGTATTCATTCCAACACCAGGGCACATGGGGAGTCCCCATCCTCTCCTCATCCCCTCCAGATTCTTTTCCAGAGAGTCTGGTACATGCCATCAGTCCTGTTGTACATGAAGCAACCTGAGGAGATAATGGGGAGCTGATGGACCATCTCCACTGCCATTGGACACCAAGAAGAGAGCCTTTCAAACCAGAACTTTTGATCCAATGGAATTCAGCATTCCCAGTTAACGTCAAAACCACTGAGAACAAAAGAACAGGAACTTTAAAAGACCAATTCCTTGGACATTTTCTTAGAAGCAACAGTGGAGGAAGAGCCCAGCTTTCAGGCACTGCATCCAGGAAATCCCCTTTAATTGAAGAGCTGCTATCTGCCAGGCCACATCTGACACAGCGTGGTGCAAGGGTCAGACACAATCGGATCGAACATTCACAGAATGAGAATAAACCAGGCAAATTATCTCTAACTAGAATTATCACGAGAGAAACGATCAGACTCATGGCCTAGGATAAACTCTGGGAAATGTGGAGAGGAGGGGAGGCGGGTTATTGTCAGAGAAACAGCACCCATTGGATCACTTCCCACAAGGAACCCTTGATTTCTTTGTTCCTCATGCTGTAGATGAGGGGGTTCACTGCTGGAGGCACCACCGAGTACAGAACTGCCACCACCAGGTCCAGGGATGGAGAGGAGATGGAGGAGGGCTTCAGGTAGGCAAATGTGGCAGTGCTGATAAACACAGAGACCATAGCCAGGTGAGGGAGGCATGTGGAAAAGGCTTTGTGGCGTCCCTGCTCAGAGGAGATCCTCAGCACGGCCCTGAAGATCTGCACATAGGACACCACAATGAAAACAAAACACACAAAGCCCACAAAGACACCAACGACAAGAAGCCAAACATCCCTGAGGCAGGAGTGTGAGAAGGAGAGCTTGAGGATGTGGGGGATTTCACAGAAGAACTGGTCCACAACATTGCCGTGGCAGAGGGGGAGTGAAAATGTGTTAGCTGTGTGCAGGAGAGCACTGAGAAATCCACTGCCCCAGGCAGCTGCTGCCATGTCGACACAAGCTCTGCTGCCCAGGAGGGTCCCGTAGTGCAGGGGTTTGCAGATTGCCAGGTAGCGGTCGTAGGCCATGACAGTGAGAAAATACAACTCAGCTGAAATCAAAGAGACAAACAGAAAGACTTGGGCAGCACACCCAGAGTACAGAATGGCCCTGGTGTTCCACAGGGAATTGGCCATGGCTTTGGGGAGAGTGGTGGAGACGGATGCCAGGTCGAGAACAGAAAGGTTGAGGAGGAAGAAGTACATGGGGGTGTGGAGGTGGTGGTTGCAGGCTACAACTGTGATGATGAGGCCGTTGCCCAGGAGGGCAGCCAGGTAGATGCCCAGGAAGAGCCAGAAGTGCAAGAGCTGCAGCTCCCGTGTGTCTGCGGACACCAGGAGAAGGAACTGGGTGATGGAGCTGCCGTTGGACATTTTGTCCCTCTGCGCATGAGGATCTCTTCAAGAAGGTAAAAGAAGGGAGAAGTTAGGGCTGACCACTTCGATAAAATTCTACCCAGGTTATCCTAGAACCCCCCCAAACTGACTTTCACTTTTCAGGAAGAGCTTTGGTGAGCTGTGGTTGGTGCTGGCTGAGGGTGCCCCAGGGAGCAGGAGGCTCTGCAGGAGTCAGTCCTTCCCTACAGCAACAGGTAAATAGGAACACAGGGTGATCTCAGATTAAATCCAATCCTGATATCAAGGAGCTTTTCAGCATTGTCACTCCCAATTCACCTGACTGCAGAGCAGAGCTGTGGGGAGTTTGGGTTGTGCCTTCTGTTCTAGTTGTCCCAGCACAGCTGAGGAGTGGTTTGAATGCAGCAATGCCTGGCATTTCTGCTGCACTGCAAGGGAAACCTTGTGGGTGCAGAGACTGGGCACAGGGACTGTCCCTTAGTGCAGAGTGAGGACAGCCGCTCTGCCCATCAGCCCTGCTCTCAGCTGCCCTGTGCTGGCAGCTCTTCCACCTGGACGACTATCGCACTCGGGTGTTCCCCCCAAAAGAAAGAGGCCAGTGCTGGGAGCAGGGGAATCCAGTGTCCAAGTGCAGATCTCCATACCCTCACCCCATCCCATCGTACCTGAGGAGGATCTCAGCTCTGCCCTCCCAACCAGGGAAACAGAGGGCTCATTACAGCTGCCCACATGCAGCCACCCAGCAGCGTTTCAATGGCCTTAGCACCGAGGTGTCTTCTCCAGGGGGCTCCTGCATAACACAGAGATGCCCTGGGAGAGGTGTGCCCCACGGGAGGGCAGCCTGCAGCCCAGCAGGACCTCCCAAGGACAGAGTCAACTCTCCTACATTTGTTACGTCCTGAAGGGAGGGTGAGATCAGTGCCAGCTGCACAGACTGCAGTACCCAGAGCCCCACAGGTGAACAGGGTGCGAGCTGGATGCTTTTCGTCCATGGCCATATGTGCATGACAGCACACGCAGCGTTGGTGTCTGAGCTGCACTTGAATCCTCACCCCCCACATCAGTGAGTGTAACAGTAAGAAGAAGGGCGGCAGGGAGAAGAGGAGAACATGCCAAAGGAGCCCTGACAGGGGAGGCAGGAGAGGGAGACAGAGTCACACACTTGAGTTTTTGCCCTCTGTGGTGGTCAGGCTGCTTGGGAAGGCAACTCATGGCCACCTCCCCATGCCATTAAGGGCAGAAGGTCTGCTGTGTGAGTGAGGAGACCAGGGGGTTGCTCCTGGGAAAGCACCTGCACTGCAGGGGATGGCAGGGAGATGTCTGAATCCCTCCTCCCACAGCATTGCTGGGAGCAGGTCTCCCTTAATTCCTGCCCATGGCTCTGCTGCCTTCAGCTCTTCTTGGCCACGACCCCTTTCTCTGTCCACAGGTCTCCTCCCTCTCCATGCTCACAGAGCCCATCTCACCTGCTGTGTGCTCAGCTTTGCCCTGCAGGCTCCTCCCAGCAGCAGGGCACTGAGGAGAAAACCCAGAGCACAGACTCCTTCCCCTTCAGTTAATCTCCTACTTTGATATCCATCTTTAAATAACCCTCTGCAAATGTCCTCTGGGTGATGTAGAAGTCTGAACAGCCCTGACCCACGCTGCAGCGTTTCAACAGCAGAAGGACCCTGCCTTGCTGGGGGTCACTCTTTCCACCCACAGCTTCTCCCTGCAGAACCACGGGGAGCTCCCTGCTCTGGCTGAGTGCTGACCCTGGCAGGCAGCGGAGTCCCTGCCCCAGGACACCATCCCCTGGGGTGCAGGGACCCTGCTCGGAAGGACAGCCCTGGGCACCCCGGATGCACACCTGGAATAATATCCCTGCTGCCGGGAGAAGGCCGCCGTCATGTCCTGTCTGAGCAACCCTGACCCATGCAGCACCCTGCCCTGCCCTGCTGGGGCTTGCTCCTTCCACCCAGAGCTTCCCACAGTCCCAGGGGCAGCACCCCAGGCAGGCTGGGCACTGACCCTGGCAGGCAGCAGAGTCCCTGCCCCGGTACACAGCCCCCTGGGGCACAAGGGACACTGCTCAGAAGAACAGCCCTGGACACCCTGCCTGCATGCCTGGCTTCACACCCCTGCAGCCATCTCCAGGAGAGTCGTGATGCCCTGTCCCTCTGACGGTGCAGCAGGAAAGCCCTGCTCTGGAGCATGACCTCTTCCTCCAAACCAGAAAAACCAGGAGAGCCATCCTGACAGGTCCTATCCGCTGTGGCATGGGCCAGGTCTCGGAGACACTTGCAGGAACCCATCTGCATTGACCTGCAGCCAGGGACTTACTGCGTCAAGGGCTGTAAGGATCTCTCCCACAGTGAACTCTCACCTGTCCTCCCATGCCAGACTGCCTTTAACCTCTCTGTTACTTATCTCCTCACCCCTCGCTGCCTGCAGGCAGTGCCCTCAGCCCTGCTGCCCTTTGCAGAGGAGCTGCTCCTGGGCAGAGCTGTCTCTCTGCAGCACTGCCTGGTTGCCATGAGCTGCCTCCATCCCAGGAGCCCAGCCCAGCTCAGCAGCAGAGGCCCAGCCCAAGGCGCCACTTTCTCTGCCCCCTCTGGGCTCCCTCCAGGTGTCCCTGGGGCTCCTGGGAAACCTGCTGTGAAACAGGCTGAAGTAATAACTTGTGGTCCCTCTCCCACCTCTGGAGAGATACTTCTTTCCAGCAACTTCTCCTATCAGAGAGAGAGAGCTGGGCATGAGAATCCCCTTTCCTTACTTCTGGTATGGGACAGGAAACCTGGACAGTGAGAGAGCTCCTTTAGCTCTGCTGAGGAAAGGGATTCAGCTGAGTCAATTGAGGCTTCTCATCCTTTGTTTGTAGTCCTGGGGCTGGAAGGGCACTCAGCATGAGTCATCACCTCAGCAGCTGGACCTCCAGCTGAAGGCTTCTTGGAATGTGGTACACAAAGAAGATGCTAAAAGCACTTGCCCTACAGTGTTATCATCTGAGCGGCAGTGAGCACAGCTGGGTAAGGAGGCTTCACAGCATGCCCATATGTCTTTCTGTCCTCGCTTCATTTTTTTCTGGAGCATTGCTCCAGAACACAGAAGAGTGTTCTTCCTTGTTTCTCCACCTGTCCGTGGTACTCTTGCTCTCTGGGGTTGGGGTGGGGATGTGGGTCAGTTTTTGTTCTGACGCTGACTGTGGAGGTCCTTCCCCTAGGGGTATCTTCATGGAAACTCGGTGCCCAAGCTGCATTTTAAGCTGTGACAACTCATGGCATTCCCTTGGTAGTAGTGGAGACTGAGCTGACTCATTCCTCATTCAGCTCAGGGAGGGACTTTTCTATGAGTAATGGCATGTTTTCTTCCTCAGAGAACTCTCTCATCCTTGGACAGGTCCTCATACCCAGAGGGAGCAAATGTCCAACAGCAGCTCCATCACCCAGTTTCTCCTCCTGGCATTCGCAGGCACACGGGAGCTGCAGCTCTTGCACTTCTGGCTCTTCCTGGGCATCCACCTGGCTGCCCTCCTGGGCAACGGCCTCATCGTCACAGTCATAGCCTGCAACCACCACCTCCACACCCCCATGTACTTCTTCCTCCTTAATCTCTCCCTGCTCGACCTTGGCTTCATCTCCACCACTCTCCCCAAATCCATGGCCAATTCCCTCTGGGACACCAGGGCCATTTCCTACTCAGGTTGTTCTGCCCAGGTTTTTTTCCTTGTTGTTTTTCATGTCAGCAGAATTTTTTCTTCTCACACTCATGTCCTATGACCGGTATGTGGCCATCTGCAAACCCCTGCACTACGGGACCCTCCTGGGCAGCAGAGCTTGTGTCCACATGGCAGCAGCTGCCTGGGGCAGTGGGTTTCTCAATGCTGTGCTGCACACGGCCAATACATTTTCACTCCCCCTCTGCCAAGGCAATGCTGTGGACCAGTTCTTCTGTGAAATCCCCCACATCCTCAAGCTCTCCTGCTCACACTCCTACCTCAGTGAATTTGGGCTTGTCATGTTTAGTGCTTTTGCATTTTGGTGGTGTTTTGTTTTCCTTGTGGTGTCCTATGTGCAGATCTTCAGGGCCGTGCTGAGGATCCCCTCTGAGCAGGGACGCCAGAAAGCCTTTTCCACGTGCCTCCCTCACCTGGCTGTGGTCTCCCTGTTTATCAGTACTGTCATATTCACCTACCTGAAGCCTCCCTCCATCTCCTCCCCATCGCTGGATCTGGTGGTGGCAGTGCTGTACTCAGTGGTGCCTCGCAGTGAACCCCCTCATCTACAGCATGAGGAACCAGCAGCGCAAGGATGCAGTGTGGAAACTTTTATAACCGGATGTGTTCCTGGAGCAATAAACTGCCCATTGTCTTCATAGCTGTTATAATGTAACTCATTGCAGGTGCAGCCTGTCTTCTGTATGTTTTGTTATTGTTGTGGTGGTCCTGTGGCCACAGGCAAGGACAGGCAATGAGCACTTCTGTGACAGAGCTGGCCTCCATAACAGCATTTCCAAAAAGAAAGGTGATGTCCTCAGGGCACTGCATGAAGGCTTAGTTCTTCTTCCAGAGATTCTCTCAAGAACAAGCTCAAGACAGTGCCCTGGTGAGGAAAACACCAGTGAACAAGTGAAGCGTGTGAGTGTGCAGGGCTGGGGCACACAGCAGTGTCCTGACACAGCCAGGCCTCCAGGGACA
The DNA here is from genome assembly GCF_965183815.1 of Platalea leucorodia. Classification (NCBI taxonomy): domain Eukaryota; kingdom Metazoa; phylum Chordata; class Aves; order Pelecaniformes; family Threskiornithidae; genus Platalea; species Platalea leucorodia. The sequence continues at coordinate 56,111 of NW_028121263.1, forward strand.
GACTTGTAGGACCAGCAGAGCAGGGTCTGGTCTGTGCCCGTGTTTGCCTGACACCCTGGGCAAGGTGCCCCAGGGCAATGGCCACAGACCAGCCCCTTGCAACCACCATTCCCAGCACTGGCCTCTCACTCCAGCTCGGAGAGGTTCTTTACGGAGGGACACCAAATGACTAGGTCAGACGTCCATGTTTGCATTGTACAGAGGAGTCTTAAGCATGCACAGAGCGTGCATGTGGGGAGATGAACCAGAGGGAGCCTGAATGCCATCAGCTGTTCCTAGAGGTGCCATGAAGGCCTGGGGGACAGACAGTGCCTACAGGTCACTTCACTTTGAGAGTAACATCCCATGGAAAACCACCTGAATGCAGCATTGGGATGTGCTTCTGTGAACCGAGGTCCCTGTGTCCATTCCTCATGCCGAGGGGCATCGCAGACAGATGTGGAGCAGGGCGATACACCGCAGGGCTGAGGTGCCTCCCAGCCTCTGGCAGTGGCAACAGGAGGCCAGAAAGTCATTGTGCCTGCTGCAGTGCCCTGCCTCCGCACGTGCAAGGGAAGGACTCGTGCCTCTGAGCACCCTTGTGTGTAGGAGGAGTGCATGAGGCCAGCTCAGATATGGACACCTCACAGGGCCCTGCCCTTTCTGTCTGTGACTCCAGGTACAAACCCCCCTGGCCCAGGGAGATTCATCTCCCCCGCCTCGGACAGACTCATTGCAAATGCTCCTGTCTGTTCACGTCACCCTTTCTGGATTGTGCCTTCAAAGGTGTCAGAGCCATCAGAGAGGTTCTGGGGTCCTTGGAAAATGCAGACAACATCACCTCAGTCCCTGGGAAGGGGGTGGGCCAAATACTGCTGCAGCCATTTCCAGGTACTTGTAGGACAAGGAAGGGATTGCCGAACCTGTATGGGTAGGGGAAAGAAGGGGATGTTTTGTACGTGGGCCTTAGGAAGGGTTTTGACGTGGTTTCCCAGAGCCTCTTTATGGCCACATTGGTGATACCTGGACTGAAGAAGTGGGTGATGTAGTGGGTGGGAAGGTGGCTGGTGGATCCAGCCCAAATGTCAGCAGTGGTAAAGTCCTCCTGGTGGCCACTTCCTAGTGGCATCCCTCAGTGCAAGCACTGGGGCCAACACTCTGGAGTGTCTTCATTAACTGCCTGGATAATGTGCCGGAGTGCCTTTTCAGCTCCTTTGTGGATGATGCCAAAGTGGGCAGAGCTCTTGAGTGACCTCATCTTGTTCACCATGCCTTGAGCAGGACAGGCGGATAAGGTGATGTTCAGGGCTCTCTTGCAACCTGAGTTATTCCAGGATTCAGTGAATCTTTCAGTTCACAGAGAGGGCAGTATCTGGAGGCATCATCCTTGAGCTTAGTGGGGACTTCCTTTGGCCAACAGCAGGTGACCCTGTTTAGGACAACTGAACTTTTCCCTGCTCCTTATGTTCAGGGCAGCCTATTGAGGTAGTCAGGGGGGCAGATGTAGCCATTGCCATAGCCATCAGCCATCTTCTCCATCAGCTGCATATACTAGATCACCATTGACTGTAATGGCAGAAGTCTCATGGACATCTCTACCTTGCCTAACCTAATTCAGGGCAGCTACTCAATGGCCAAATACAGGCCTGTAGTGCTATTCGGGATGCCAGGGCTCTCCAGCACAACTGTGTGTTTGACACCGTTTGATTCTCTTTCCCACAGCATTCTTCTGGAGAAACTGGCTGCTCATGGCTTGGACACACATACTGTCTGCTGGGTAAGTAACTGTCTGGATGGCCAGGCCCAAAGAGTGGTGGTGGAAGGATTCAAATCCAGTTGGTGGCTGGTCACAAGTGGTGTTCCCCAGGGCTCAGTACTGGGGCCAGTTCTGTTTACTACCTTTATCAATGATCTGGATGAGGGGATCAAGTGCACCCTCAGTAAGTCTGCAGACAACACCAAGGCCGGTGGAAGTGTTGATCTGCTGGAGGGTAGGAAGGCCCTACAGAGGGATCTGGACAGACTGGACCGATGGGCTGGGGCCAACTGCATGAGATTCAACGAGGCTCAGTGCCGGGTACTGCACTGAGTACTTGTGTCACAACAACCCCATGCAACGGTACAGGCTTGGGGAAGAGTGGCTGGAAATCTGCCTGGTGGAGAAGGACCTCTGGGTGTTGGTCGACAGCCGGCTGAACATGAGCTAGCAGTGTGCTCAGGTGGCCAAGAAGGCCAGGAGCATCCTGGCTTGTATCAGGAATAGTATGGCCAGCAGGAGTAGGGAAGTGATCATCCCCCTGCCCTCGGCACTGGTGAGGCCGCACCTCGAATCCTGTGTTCAGTTTTGGGCCCCTCACTACAAGAAGGACATGGAGGTGCAAGAGCGTGTCCAATGTAGAGCAACAAAGCTGGTGAAGGGTCTAGAGAACAGATCTTAGGTCTGAGGCAAATGTTGTTTAGTCTGGAGAAGAGGAGGCTGAGGGGAGACCTTCTCGATCTCTACATCTACCTGAAAGGAGGTTGCAGCAAGGTGGTGGTCGATATCCTCTCCCAAGTAACAAGCAATAGGAGAAGAGGAAATGGCTTCAAGTTGCACCAGATGAGGTTTAGATTGGACATGAAGAAAAATTAGTTCTCTGAAAGGGTTGTTACGGACTGGAACAGGCTGCCCAGGGAAGTGGTTGAGTCCCCATCCCTGGAGGTATTTAAAAGACGGGAAGACGTGGCGCTTCGTGACATGGTTTAGTGATGGACTTGACAGCGCTAGGTTAATGGTTGGACTCGATGATCTTAAGGGTGTTTTCCATCTTCAGTGATTCTATGATTCTTTGATAATTTGGGAAACATTTCTTCTACCGAACCACAGAGCCACTGCAATGGCCTCCTTCCAATTTCCCTTTAAACCTTCTCTTGACTATCATGCCTACAGCAACATAAACTCTATATAGGAAATGGAGGCAGCAGTGGGTTCTATCAGCCCCTGCTCTACACCCCCTGCCTGCACTGGGAAAGGAAGAAATGGGTTGAAAGGAGAAGTGATCTGGGGCCCAGCTTAGACAAGTGCAGGGTCATCCAGTCCACTGCGAAGTCGGGAGATCAGGAACAAGTCCATGGGCAGAGGTTTGTGCTCTGCCAGACAGTGCCAGAGGATGGTGCTGGCCTGCCCACACAGAGTGCAAAGGAGGTCTTGTTTTCATGAGTGCTGTGGAGAAAGGGGGACTAAGAGGCTATCTGTACTCAGGGAGAAGGAAAGTCTTCTTCAATACCATCAAGAAGGAGACTCCCAAAGCCTTGAAGAAGGAGATCCCTCTCTCTTAGCTTTAGAGGAACAATTCCACCCAAAGAGAGATGCCTTGTCCTATTTCAGATGCACTAAGATGGGCAGAGAGGCCTTCACAATGTTGCCAGTTTTAGCACCAAACCCTCAGGACATCAGCTTCCTTCTGGAGTGGAAGGAGACAGTCAGGTGGCCCCTAGACAGCAATGAATGATCTCTGCAAATCTCCCAGAGGTCTGCAATGAAGAGGCCAGGTGTCAATTGGTCAGTCAGGGCTCCCCTTGCAAGTGCAGAGGAGGAATCGACTCCTCTCCTCTACCTTTAGAAATCCATTTCTGCAATAAGTTGAACTGTGTCCTGAACTTCATTGACAAACCCAAGGAAAACTAAGGAGATTACTCTGACACTAAAAACCACCTATCCTTTAGGTGTCCAACATTGTAAAGACAAGGCAGGTAGCATGGAAGTCACTCCACAGAAGCTGCTTTCACGGTTAAACATCTCTTGACAGCACCTTTTAAGATTTGCTGCTTCTCCCTCACAGAATACTTCACAGAATGGGTCTCGACTTCTGCAGGGATTAGGTCACCGAGCTGCCAGCTATCATTGCCATTAATCCCCTCACCCTCTCAGAGCTGCTCTGCTGAGGAACCCTTTAGCACCCAAGGCCATGACTCCTCAGGGAACGTACCGAAGGCCTTAGAAATGTTCTGCACAAAAGGGGAAGAAAAATCGGAGATTCCTTCAGTCTGGAGGAAGTGCCTCAGCACAAATGGCATTCCCAGCTGACCCACAAAGGCTTTACAAGAGCCTTGAAAGGAGCCCTGATAGACTGTTCTTTAGGGGCTGTGGGAGGAAAGGAGATGGTGCTTCACACAAAGTCTGCTGGGCTTCTCTTTCCCCCCGCTAATGCTCCCAGCACATCATAGATTCATGTCAGTGGTTTGTCACATTTCACCTCAATTTTCATTGGTTTGGCTGTTTTTAATTCCTGGCCTGCCTGCCTTCTTACCTGCTACCCTCCTTTGATATTCCTCCTTCCTCTGTGATATTTCTTGGGAAGCGAGACCTGTGTCAGGATCTCTACCCCCTCCTTTGATGTGGGTTTGTTGGCCCATCTCAGCTAAGCTGCACAGAGCCGGATGGGTCTGAGGTTTTCAGGCTTGTGTAGGTTTTGTGAGCAAAACCAGCAGGACAGGAAGGAGATGGCCCGCATAGGGGAAGGCTGTTTGGAAAGAAGCGCTGCACCAAGAATTCAAACTTTCCAAGCCCTCAGAAAATAAATTCTTGACTTGGTAAGGATGAACTCCTTACCAAACCGAGCTTCATTCCACAGGAAAGAAAAGAAAAACAGAAAAAGAAACAAAACCCCAAACACCACAGGAGAGAGAAGGCTCAGTCTCTCATTAGTTTATTTAGTTTCTTTATTTGCTTGCTTTACAAGGTAATTTTTATCCCGCAACTGAATGAATTTCCCTTCACCACCCATCTCCCCTCCCCCCCCATCTTTTTAAATCTTTTTATGCTCTTAGGTTTTTCCTTTGGTTATTCCCCTCTTCTCTGCTGCTTTTCAAGTCTTCTTTACTTTTTCCCTCCGACAGCCAGAAAGGTTTATCAAAACTGTTCTTCAGCAAGAAAGTTGTCAGTGACTGAGGAGGAATCTGTTTATAAAGCTTTCTGTTCTACCTGACAAAGTTCAAGCGTGGATGGAAAGACAGTCCTGAAAATGGAATAGTTTTAAACACGGGATGTTTGTCTTCTCCCTCTTTGGCTCTGGCTTTCCCTGAAAACCCAACCTTTCCCAGGGAATAAAACTTCCTCTTCTTTCACTCACCTTCTTACCTTTACTTCCCACACGCCCCCTCATTATCATCATCTTCATGCCGCCTTCTCTCTGCTTCTGTCCTAATCAAAAGGTTAAAGGCACTTGGCTGAGCTGTTTTATCTTGCACTAGAATGCATTGTAGCTCATCCTAAAAGATACCTGTAAATAGATTAGAATAAAACTGGTTGAGAAACATCTGTTTTTTCCCCACTGACTGTAAAGGGACTGTTGGGTAGAGAGCTCAAATACAATAACTTGCATCGTGTTTATAGTGGATTCCTGCTCTAACCCCCATACTACGTTTGCTCCTAGGGCATAAAATGGGGCCTTCTTGCTCTAGGTTGATTCTTCTCTCCTCTCTTCTGTTTTCCTTCCAGCCTTTGCGTGAATGTCTCCGTGAACGCCTTTTCTCGTCCTTCTACATTCTTTTGCTCTGTCTCATCTTCTTGTAACCTCCTCAGGCATTTGTTTCCTCTGCTGACCATCTGCCCTTGCTCACTGCAAGTCCGATGCAGAAATGTTGAACCACACAACTGTCACAAAGTTCTTTCTCTTGGGCTTCCCCTCCCACCACCATCAGCAGCGCCTAATGGCAGTCCCTCTCCTGGCTTCGGACCTGGTGATCTTAGTGGGAAACTTGCTCATCATTGCCCTCGTTCTGCCTGAAAGAGACCTCTGCAGGCCCATGTACTTTTTCCTCTGTAACCTCTCCTGCTTGGACATCTTCATCGCTACATCCATCGTACCCAAAGCCATAGGAAACTTGCTGATGGGCAGCAAAGCCATTTCCTTCCCAGGCTGCTTAACTCAGGGCTACTTCTACTCCTTTCTGGGCTACATCGAGTTTGTCCTTCTGGCTCTCATGTCCTATGACCGCTATGTGGCCATATGCCACCCTCTGCAGTACCCCATGCTCATGAATGGTCAGCTTTGCCTTCAGCTACTCTTGGGCTCGTGGGCTGCAGGCTTCCTGGCCACCATTGTCTCCACTGTCCTGGTTGCCAGGATGCCCTTCTGCAATGCCAATCGTATTGACCACTTCTTCTGCGACAGTGTGCTTTTGATCAAGTTGTCCTGGGCACAAACACAGATTGTTGAGCTGATCACCTTCATGGCCTCATCCATCATCCTACTTGGCTCCCTGGGCATGACAGCAGTGCCCTACCTTTACATCATTAACACCATGCTTAAGTTGCCCTCAGCTTCCTCACGGCACAAGGCATTCTCTACACGCTCCTCTCACTTCATCATTGTCAACTTGGGCTACGGCAGCTGCATATTCATGTATGCCCAGCCTTCAAGTCACCACATTTCCTACAACAAGGCAGTGGCCCTTCTCAGCACAGTGGTAACTCCTTTGATGAGTCCCTTTCTTTTCAGCCTGAGGAACCAGATGATGAATGATGCCCTCAGGAAGAGTTTTTGTAAGTGGATTTTGGAAGGGGACAGGGGTGGGGAGGGCAAACACATGATGATGATATATTTGCAGGAATGAGACCTTTCTTTCTTAGCAGTGTGAAGATATCTGAAATGAATATCACACCAGGTTCTCTCCTGCAAGAGATCACCATAAGAAGGCCTTACCTAGGAATGCCTTTCAAATGACCTACAAGTACTTTACAAACCCTGGTGAACACCACACTGGCATTTTCTACGTGTGGAAACCGAGACAGAAAGCAACAAGCAGAGGGCTTCATCCTTCCATGGCACGGCCAGTTCTCAACAAGCTTCACCCTCCGCCAGTTCTGATGCAACTTCTCCTTGCTTCTAAACCTGGTTTCCTGATTATTTTGGTGGCAGATCTTTGTTGAACCTCTTCATCTTTAGGAAATGACAGAAAAGAGGTGGAACACAATCAAAAGAAGAATAATGGCTTTATTTCTCTACCAAGTGGCACTTACATCTCCATTAACCTCCTGGTTAGAACAAAAACATGCCTGAAATAAAGTCCAACTTAACTGCCTCAAATTACCTCTCTTCTACTTTGGTACCAAATCCTGAATATTGGTCAGAAATGTAGTTTTGAGTAACAAGGCAGCTGTCTGCAGATCAGGTCTGCTGAAGTAAATGTCCAGTGCTTGACGCAATGCTCCCACACCCAATACTTCAGCTGATCTAGCAAATTCCGTGGGATTAACTTATTCCAACACAGACTTTTATGACTGCAATGTCTAAAAAGGTGAGGTCACTGCCTGGTCTCCTTTGACAGCGGGGAGGAAGGAGCAGTACAGAGAATGGTGTCATCTCCTCCTATAGTGGTCTATAGCACTTCAGCGGAATTGTACTTAGCACAGGCTCGGCAGCTTAACTTGTCAATACCTGATGCCAGGTGCACTGAGCCACGTGCTGGGCAACATCTGGTGATTTGCACAAGTGAGGGACTCTTGCTCAGTGGGGGCCATCCTTTGAAGACACGAGGGTTACAACTGTACCTTAAGGTCTCTCCAGAATTAAACAGAAACATCTCCTCTAATCCCTGTCACAGTGTTGTCATTTTGTAATTTTCCTGGATTACTTTTCACTCATGATTGACAAGAAAAATGTTCTCTTTTGGAAAGAGAATCAAAACCATGATTTGCTCATTCATTTAAATGAAAATATGGGATTGTCACGCAATGTGAGAGAATTCTTTGCATTTGATCTGAGAGTTTTCTTGCATTGAATAAATAACTTCCCTGCCAAGCTACAGAAACACTGAAATACATAAACGATTCCATCAAGCTGGCACACATGTTACTAATACAGAAAACTAAGATGGATGAGTGTAGGCTGAAATGCCTAAGTTAGGGGGATGAATCCTATCCCATCCAAGCTGGCAATGAATGCCACCAACATTTCTTCAGTGAAGAGATTTTGAAATCAGAGGTGGTGATTTAGCTTAGCTGTTTCAGGCATGTTATTGTGATAAATCCTACCCAAAGCCACTTGTGCATCAATGGTTCTGATATTTTGGGGTAGATAGCTTAGGTTTGACTGAATCCCCACTGGTACCTCTAGGCAGCAAATACCTGAGGCCCTTGTCTTGCTCTAACGGCATGTCCTCCAGTCTGATCACCTTATTCACCTCCTCCACACCAGGGAAAAGGCTGGGTGCAGCTGTGGGCATCGTTCCTTCAGGAAAGTGCTCCCTAGAGTTAAGGCACAGGTCACTCCAAGAGCTGTTCCTTACAAGGCGTAGGAACAAGGCTGTGCCAGGCGCTGCTTCCTCTAGTCTGTGCAGAGACCAAACTGTATTTCACGCCACACGTGCACGCAGAACATCCTTACTGGCAGCCTACAAATCAAAACAAAGCACACCATACAGACCTCACTTGATTTCATGTACTCGGGGTGGATGAAACACAGAAGTACCGGACTATGTGTCTGGGCTGCAGGGAATGCTCATGGGGCCAGATGAGACCCAGGAGACGTGGAAGTTGTGCACTATGAGCAGCATGGCCTGGGGACCAACGTCTCCTCCCTGTAATGGATATGGACAGCAAATACCACAATTCCTTAAGTGGACAGAAGTCCCCTAAATAACTGTCCACCTCCCTGGCACTTGAGCAAGATGAACAATGGAATTTTTATTTTTTTTTTTAGTGACTAAATTGAAAATGCTCATAAATAAAGAAAAGAAGCATCCCAGTTCACTTTGAGGACTTTATTAAAGGAACAAAGAACTCTTCTGCTGCACTTCAAACCAATTCTTTCTTTTGTACAGCCAGGAGATTAGTACCTCTTCTGTGGGTTGCCAGTGACCTGAAGACAAAAACAGTCTTAGCTCAGACAAATTTTACCTTGAAAGTGCCTCTTTCTTTTGATTGATGAGACTGACTCATTGCAAATGGCTTCTGTGGAGACATTTACAGCTGTCTGAGATGAATCCCTCCCAAATCACCTCCTCTTGGTTCCTCCTGCTACCCAGGAGAAGAGAATCATTTCCCATTCACGATTCATCAGGTCCTAAGGTGGGTGACTGTATGCTCACCACTTAACAGATCTCTGTCCACTGGCCACAGAAAGGGGCCTCAGATCAGAGGCTTGGGAGTGGCAGGGAGGATGAGGGTGGGGGATGCCCCCTGTGTGAAGGAGCAGCTCAGGTATATGGAGCTCCTCTATGAGATGGGCAACAGGTTGAGTTAGCTTGTGTGAGTGAGGATGAGAGGAGGAGTCATAGAATCATTGAATCATTGAGGTTGGAAAAGACCCTGAAGATCATTGAGTCCAACCGTGAGCCTAGCACTGCCAAGTCCACCACTATACCATGTCCTCAAGCACCATGTCTACCCTTCTTTTAAATACCTCCAGGGATGGAGACTCAACCACTTCCTGGGCAGCCTGTGCCAGTGCCTGACTACCCTTTCTGTGAAGAAGTTTTTTCTAATATCCAACCTAAATCTGCCCTGGTGCAGCTTGAGGCCATTTCCTCTTGTCCTATCACTTGTTACTAGGGAGAAGAGACCAACCTGCACCTCGCTACAACCTCCTTTCAGGTAGTTGTAGAGAGCAATAAGGTCTCCCCTCAGCCTCCTCTTCTCCAGGCTAAACAACCCCAGTTCCCTGAGCCGCTCCTCATAAGACTTGTTCTCCAGACCCTCAGTAAGGGTGCCAGTAAGGGTGACAGTGTCTTGGCAGTTACCAACTACTTGATCAGGCAGAGTAGTCAGAAAAAGTCTTCTGACAGCAACCACAAGAAGTCTCCAGGTTAATGAGCAGGTTTCTAGGGGGACCTGTAAATGCCCTGGCATTCACTGGCTGTGCAATGCAAGAGGGTGTCAATATTCTTGAGGATCATGGGACGACTTCTTAGCAGAGCTGCCAGGTGGACCAAAAAAGGTGATGCTCACTTGGACCTGGTCCTGGCCAGCAAGGAAGAGCTGCCCAGGAACGTGATCATCAGTGTCTGCCTCGGCTGTTGTGACCAGGAAATAGTGGGGTCCCAGATGTCAAAGGAAGACCAACAGCAGAGCACAGGCTGGTGGACTCCACAGAAGAAGACTTTGAGTTGCTCGGGGGACTGATACAAGTGGTGCCAGGGGAAGCAGCTCTGAAGGGTGAAGGAGCTCAGGAAATCTGACAGGCATTACAGAACAGACTCTTCCAAGGACAAGAATGATCTCTCTGAGTTCCTGTGAAAAAAACCCATTCCTTTCATGAGGCTGCTTGTCTGAACCGATGGAGCTCCAGGGCAAAAAGTGAGCACCCAAGAGCTGGTAACAGGGGAAGCTGCAAAGAAGGAACTGAGAAACCTTGCCCCAGGATGCAGAGAGGATGCCAAAGCCAAAGCTCCCATAGGCTTGAGAGTTGCAGGGATGGGTAGCAAAAGCAAAATGAGCTAACAGAGGCTTAGAGGGCCATGCAGAATGAGTCACACTCTGCCTGGAGGCCTGGAACAAGTGGGCACTGCAGAGGTTTGCATCTTGAATGCATGCCTCAGCCTAGCAGATGGGGATTCCCCCTGCTGGGGGTGGCTGTGCCGGTCCATCCCCATAGGTCTCAATGGTGCAGACTCCACTTGAAGACATTCCTGCAACCCAAATATGCTGGGATTAATGCAGAATTGGCTATTCAAAATCAAGCATTTGATTCACGTTGCCTCTTTGCTTTGACATCTTTTCACTTTGACGACACTCCTGAAATCTCTCTGGTAAGCCACCTAAGAATTGAAGACTAAAGGAAAGTTATGCCCAGGCTCGGCTCCTTGTGGTGCTTTGTGTGGCAATGAGCCCTCTGGTGCCGAGTTCCTGAACTGCAGCTCCTGAAAGACTGCACAAGCCTCCAGAGCAGTAAAAGCAGCACAGCTGAAGGTTTTGGAGGGTGTTAGCAGGCCCTGCTGAAGGCCATCACTGAAGAGACCATGCAGGGAATGAGCACACAAGGTTCCTGTCCCTGGGGGCTGGTGAAGCAGGCAGTCGGAGGCCCTTGGCACAGCAGGACATTTCAATGTGAGATGTTTTCACACAGTGAAAGCCCTTGGTGTGCTTCACCAAGCAGGATGGCCAAGCCCTCACCCCCATCCCCTGCAGAGGGGGATCCTTTCCCTCTTGTGATGCTCTGGGCTCTTCCTGGGGGCATTGTGATGTGGGAGTGTGTGGTGGCAGGCGCAGGTCAGTGGTAGGACACCTGCCAGGCTCTATGGAGGGTGGGCGAGGAGGAGGCATTGAGGCGCTGGAGCTGTAAGGACCTCATGTCCTCTCGTGGGTCTCAGTGGAAGAGACAGAAGCCACAGCTGAGTGGACAAGGGTCCCAGTTCTGTTGGGGTGTCAAAGCCCCACCAAGGGCCTTGGCCACCCCCACCACAGCTACACTGACCTGTGCCTGTGCCTGCTTCCTTGCTTCCAGCACCAAGTTCTGTGTTTCTGAGCATTTGCCAATGCCTCTGAGTTCCCCACAACCCATCCTGTTTCTTCCAAAGCCTTGCTAGTGCTGCTTTCTCACCCAAAAATTCCAAGCCCCAGACACGCTAGAATCCTCTGTTTAGCTCCACAGCCCAGCACTCAGCTGCCCATCCTCCTTCTGCTGCTGCCTCCAAATCAAGACTCACCCTATTTCACTTCAGCATGACAGCCCCTGACATGTGAAGTCTTCTTCCTGCCTTTAACACAGAAGCTCAGAGCCTTGGCTTGTAAGGGCATTTTGCATGTTAATGAGCCCTCTGGTGCCAAGTTCCTGAACTGCAGATACTGCAAGACAGCAAACCTCTAATGAAGTGAAAGGTAGAGGAAAGGCCCAAGTTTTTGAGAGTGTTTGGGACCCCACGAAGGGCCATCACTGAGCAGCTGTGAAGGAACCAACCAGTCGAGGTGCCTGTCCCTGGAGGCTGGTGAAGCACAAGGAGACACTGGTTGCAGGTGGTAAAGGCAAGGTGGAGGTGGCTCTGATGCCATGTAAGCCCTTGGGGTGTGTTTACCAGCAGAATGGCCAAGCCCTGATCCCCAGGGCCTGGGAAAGAAGATTTGTTCTCTCAAATGGTTCTCAAGGCTCTGCCTGTGGTCAGGGTGAGTGCACTTGTGTTTCTGGGGGTGGCTTTGGTGCCAAGTGCTGTTGCTTTAACCACAAGGCTATGTCTTTCTGCGGATGTGGCAATGTCTGTGAGGTCCCCACAACCCCTTCAGCTTCTTTCATAGACCTGAGAACGGTCCTCAATCACCTAAGATGTCCCACTCCCAAACTTGCTTGAATCCTCAATTTGGATCCATCCCCCAGCACTGAAATGCACGTGCTCCTTCTTCTGCTGCCCTAAAATAAATTAAAAAAAAAACCATTCTATTCCACATTAGCATGCCCAGCCCATGCTCTTCAGGTCTTCTTCCTGCCTTTAACGCACTGCTACGCATACCCCACGCTCTCCCTGTGCTCCCATGTGTTTCACAAACCCTTCACTCCTGCAGGAATGGGCCATCACTCCAGAAGGTTCGTGCATCATTTTTGATGCATTTTAAAATGATTATCCCCAGAAGGCCCACCAGCTTTGTATCTCAGGAAATGGGATGCCAGAGGCCAAGGGAAGGATGGTTTGGGCACTGTTGTGGGATCTGGGAAACTGAAGCATGCTCCCACCTCCCCAGCACCCTGCCCTCCTCAGTGAGGGGTATGAGAAACTGCCAGCGAGGTCTGAACTCACGGGCGTGACGAGTATCTCATGTCTAACTGGAGTCAGTGTTGTCCTGCCAGCTCAGGATTTAAGCTTCCAGCCCGGGAGGTATTTAAAAGCCATGTGGATGTGGCGCTTCAGGATATGGTTTAGTGGTGGACTTGGCAGTGTTAGATTTATGGTTGGACTTGATGATCTTAAGGGTCTTTTCCAACCTAAATGATTCTATGATTCTATGACTTGAGTCAAAACCATTTCAATTCACACTACCTCCAGCTTCCCTCTGAGGCTGGCTGTTGTGTGGCACAACTGTCCTGGCTCCCCAGGCAGGTTGGGCAATGGTGTGATGCCTACATTGGAAGTTTTCCCCTTCCTGGGGTAAAAGACCTTGGATGAGAGAAGGTTGCAGAGATTTGGGTTGCAGAGGTTTGAAGCAGTCCTTTCAAAACCTGAGCAGGCTGAGCTTGGGAGCCAAGGGAAAATAGAGAAGCTTCAACAATGTTTTTGAATGAGTGGTACCATCACCAATAAAAGTAACAGGGAACTCCCTGTTCTCGGTGATGATGATGATGATGATGATAATGATATGATGATAATGATGATGATGATGAACTAAAGCTCTTTAATTTCATTCCCAACAGTCATTCTTACTTCTCAAAACAGCTACTACATCTCAGGAGTTAGCCTCTTGCATGAAGTTCTTAGTGCTTTTTCTCTCACTTCTACCTTTTTTATCGTTTCAAGAGTACACCGCTCTGGCAGAATTGCCCCTAAATCATCCCTATTCATAACTTTTCTTCCTTTTTTTCTGCTGTGAGAGGCAGCTGGAATAGAGGAGTTCTTTCTTCTTTAGCCCAAGGCAGCCAAGGAACAGATGCCAGCTTAGTGCAAAGGCACAAAGGCAGCCAGAAGCTTTATGTGCTGTACACAGACACAACACCGTTACCTGCATTTCCAGTCTCTGAAGTCCTAACTGTGTCAAATGAAACTACATTCCCTGGAAACTACATTTCCCTGGGAAACAGCATCCAGTTCTTGACTCTCCCCATGACTGAGAAGTTTCTTCCTTTATCGAGCATCTTTCCAAGCCCAACCATTCACCTTCATTGTTTCCCATCTACTTATACACAGATGCAGGCCATAAAATCCTACCCTGGGCACAAGAATATTGTGGGGGATGATGCTGAAAGCCTTGATGATTTCCAGGTAAAAGACCATCTCTGCTCTCCCTGCATCCAGCAATCCTGTCCTTTCATCACAGAAAGCAAAGAGGATGGTGAGAGACAAGCTCCCCTGGGTAAATCCAGTCGCCTTCTCTTTCAGACACCCAGAAATGGGATCCGAGTGGACATGCTACGGTGCACAGCATTTAGATAACCTGCTCATCCATTGGCCATATTTGAAAAGCAAATGCAAGGTGTGAGTGAGTGCTGCCAGTTGTCAGGGAGTTCCCCCAGTCTCCATGACCTCTGAAAGATGCTGGCGAGTGGCCTCGCTGTGCCATTGGCCTGCTCACTCAGCTCCCTGCCATGCTGCCCCTCCTGTCCATACACTGGGAAAGATGGAGTTTGCTCAAGCCATCCCTGACTAGATCCCCATCCACCACTGGCTGTTCACCTCCAGAGTCCTGCCCTGAGTCACAGAGGCCTGGGAGACCTTGCTGGGGAAGACTGAGGCAAAGAGGACACAGAGAATCTCACATCTATCTACACCTGCTCTTACTAAATTCAGCAGTGGCCACACAGGATCTTTTCCTGAAGCAGTAAACCCTCCTTATGGTGCCCTTCAATTGCCTTTCAAGTTTAGACTGAGTTTCCATCTGGACCCTTGCGGAGCTTGGAGGATGCTGTCCTTGAAGAGCAGCTGTCCTGAGCTCTGCCACCATGTCACAGCTCTGTCTGCTCAGGAACAGCTCCAGCTCCTCCTGCCTGTGCTCCTGGCTGAGGGCACTGCTGCACATTTGGGCTGAAGCAACAGAGCTGTGCAACCAGGCAAACTCATATTTGCCATAAGGAACCCTGGTACCAAGCATCCAAGACCCCGTGTGTGCAAAGGGAGAGAGACGGCATGGGCAAAAGAGAGCTGCATGTCTTCCTAACGCCAGGACTAAAGACGCAGAAAGAAATGCTTCAATTCACTGAACAGAACACATCCTCCCAGCTTGGACAAATTAGATCGTTCCCGGTCACCTTCCTGGGTGTCCTGTCTAATGGTGGGAGGAAAAAAAGGGGATTCTCATGCCCAACTCTTCTTCTAATAGGAGTAATGACACTACAGGAGAGAAGTTGAGGGAGGGAACGAGTGATGCCTTCAGCCAGTTTCACAGCAGGTTCCCCTGCAGCCCCAGGGACACCTGGAGGGAGCCCAGAGGGGCAGAGAAAGTGGTGCCTTGGGCTGGGCCTCTGCTGCTGAGCTGGGCTGGGCTCCTGGGATGGAGGGAGCTGCTGGCAAGTGGGCAGCACTGCAGAGAGACAGCTCTGCCCAGGAGCAGCTCCTTTGCAAAGGGCAGCAGGGCTGAGGGCACTGCCTGCAGGCAGCGAGGGGAGAGGAGCAAGGCAGAGAGAGGTTAAAGGCACTCTGGAGCTGTAAGATGCTGAGAGTTCACTGGGGAGAGGGATCTTCACAGCCTTCTACATGGTAAGACTCTGGGTGCAGGACAATATAACTGGTGTTCCTGGAGGGATATCCAGAAGCTGCTACATCCCACATCATATACGATCTTTAAGGAGGAATCTCACAGTTTGTCTCATGTAGAGGAGGAAGACATGCTGTGGATCAGGGCTTCCCTGCTGCACCATCAGGACAAGGCAGAAGAGCTGCCTTCTCCTGGGGACCGCTCTAGGGTTTTGAAGATAGATTTGATGCCAAGGGTGCTCAGGGCTGTTCTTCAGAGCACTAGGGAGAAGCTGCGGGTGGAAGCAGTGACCCCTGGCAGGTTAGGGTCCTTCTGCTGTCCAGAGGGTGCAGCGTGGGACAGGACTGCTCAGACTTCTACATCCTCTGGAGGACGTTAGCAGATGGTCATTTTAAAGATGGATGTCAAGGTAGGGGATTGCCTGAAAGGGAAGAAATCTGAGCTTTGAGTTTTTCCACTCTTGGTTGTCAGGGTGGGCAGTGGGAGATAAGAATTTATTTCTCTGCTCTGGAGTAGGCAATGAGACCCCAGTTCTCATTAGGACTTGTCTGAGCTGTTGCTTAGCCCCTGCACACACAGAGATGCCCCTGGGCAGTGCCCTGCTGCCAGGAGGTGCCTGCAGGGCAGAGCTGAGCACAGAACAAGACGAATGGGCTCTGTGAGCATGAAAAGGGAGGAGATGTGGGGATCAGGCATCTCCCTGCCATCCCCTGCAGTGCAGGTGCTTTCCCAGGAGCAACCCCCTGGTCTCCTCACTCACACAGCAGACCTTCTGCCCTTAATGGCATGGGGAGGTGGCCATGAGTTGCCTTCCCAAGCAGCCTGACCACCACAGAGGGCAAAAACTCAAGTGTGTGACTCTGTCTCCCTCTCCTGCCTCCCCTGTCAGGGCTCCTTTGGCATGTTCTCCTCTTCTCCCTGCCACCCTTCTTCTTACTGTTACACTCACTGATGTGGGGGGTGAGGATTCAAGTGCAGCTCAGACACCAACGCTGCGTGTGCTGTCATGCACATATGGCCATGGACGAAAAGCACCCAGCTCGCACCCTGTTCACCTGTGGGGCTCTGGGTACTGCAGTCTGTGCAGCTGGCAGGGATCTCACCCTCCCTTCAGGACGTAACAAATGTAGGAGAGTTGACTCTGTCCTTGGGAGGTCCTGCTGGGCTGCAGGCTGCCCTCCCGTGGGGCACACCTCTCCCAGGGCATCTCTGTGTTATGCAGGAGCCCCCTGGAGAAGACACCTCGGTGCTAAGGCCATGGAAACGCTGCTGGGTGGCTGCATGTGGGCAGCTGTCATGAGCTCTCTGTGTCCCTGGTTGGGAGGGCAGAGCTGAGATCCTCCTCAGGTACGATGGGATGGGGTGAGGGTTTGGAGATCTGCACTGGGAAACTGGATTCCTCTGCTCCCAGCACTGGCCTCTTTCTTTTGGCGGGAACACCCGAGTGCGATAGTCCTCCAGGTGGAAGAGCTGCCAGCACAGGGCAGCTGAGAGCAGGGCTGATGGGCAGAGCAGCTGTCCTCACTCTGCACTAAGGGACAGTCCCTGTGCCCAGTGTCAGGACCCACAAGGTTTCCCTTGCAGTGCAGCAGAAATGCCAGGCGTTGCTGCATTCAAACCACTCCTCAGCTGTGCTGGGGCAACTAGAACAGAAGGCACAACCCAAACTCCCCACAGCTCTGCTCTGCAGTCAGGTGAATTGGGAGTGACAATGCTGAAAAGCTCTTTGATATCAGGATTGGATTTAATCTGAGATCACCCCGTGTTCCTATTTACCTGTTGCTGTAGGGCAGGACTGACTCCTGCAGAGCCTCCTGCTCCCTGAGGCACCCTCAGCCAGCACCAACCACAGCTCACCAAAGCTCTTCCTGAAAAGTGAAAGTCAGTTTGGGGGCTTCCTATAAGAAATTGAATAGATTTTTCTTTAAGCAGTCTGCCCTAACTTCTCCCTTCTTTGAACATATCCCCAGGCGCAGAGGGACAAAATGTCCAACAGCAGCTCCATCACCCAGTTCCTTCTCCTGGCATTTGCAGACACACGGGAGCTGGAGCTCCTGCACTTCTGGCTCTTCCTTGGCATCTACCTGTCTACCTGTCCTGGGCAATGGCCTTGTCATCACCGCTATAGCCTGTGACCACCACCTCCACACCCCCATGTACTTCTTCCTCCTCAACCTTTCTGTTCTCGACCTGGCATCTGTCTCCACCACTCTCCCCAAAGCCATGGCCAATTCCCTTTGGGACACCAGAGACATCTGCTACATGGGATGTGCTGCCCAAGTCTTTCTGTTTGTATTTTTTATTTCAGCAGAGTATTGGCTTCTTACCATCATGGCCTATGACTGCTATGTTGCCATCTGCAAACCCCTGTACTACAGGACCCTCGTAGGCAGCAGAGCTTGTGTCCACATGGCAGCAGCTGCCTGGGCCAGTGGGTTCTTCTATTCTCTCCTTCACACTCTGAATACATTTTCACTCCCCCGCTGCCAAGGCAATGCTTTGGACCAGTTCTTCCGTGAAATCCCCCACATCCTCAAGCTCTCCTTCTCACACTCCTACCTCAGGGAGGTTGGGCTTCTTGTGGTTAGTGTCTTTGTTATCTTTGTGTGTTTTGTTTTCATTGTGCTGTCCTATGTGCAGATCTTCAGGGCCGTGCTGAGGATCCCCTCTGAGCAGGGACGGCACAAAGCCTTTTCCACGTGCCTCCCTCACCTGGCTGTGGTCTCCCTGTTTGTCAGCACTGTAGTGTTTGCCTACCTGAGTCCCCCTCCATCTCCTCCCCATCGCTGGATCTGGTGGTGGCAGTGCTGTACTCAGTGGTGCCCCCAGCAGTGAATCCCCTCATCTACAGCATGAGGAACAAGGAAATCAAGGATGCCTTGCGGAAACTGATCCAATGGGTGCTGTTTCATTGACAATAACCTGCCTCCCCTCCTCTCCACATTTCCCAGAGTTTATCTTAGGCAACAAGTCTGCTTTTTTCTCTTGTGATAATTCTACTTAGAGATAATTTTCTGGGTTTATACTCCTTCTGTGGAGGCTTGATCCTGTTGTGCCTGACAACACTGTGTCAGATGTGGCCTGTCAGATAGCAGCTCTTCAATTAAAGGGGATCTCCTGGATGTAGTGCCTGAAGGCTGGGCTCTTCATCCAAAGTTCCTTCCAAGAAAACGTCCAAGGAATTGGTCTTTTAATGTTTCTGTTCTCCTTTTGTTCTCGGTGGTTTTGGGGTTAAGCTCAGGGTAATGCTGGGTTCCATTGGATCAAAAGTTCTGGTATTAAAGGCTCTCTTCTTGGTGTCCAATGGCAGTGGAGATGGTCCATCAGCTCCCCATTTTTTCCTCAGGTTGCTTCTTGTATGACAGGACTGATGCAATGTACCAGACTGTCTAGAAAATACTTCGGAGAGGTCAGAAGAGGAGAGGATGGGGGTTCACCACGTGCCCTGGGGTTGGAATGAATGGAGACTCAGACAGTGAAACACCCTCAGAGGTGAAGCCCCACAAAAGTAAAGCACTGAATCGACATATCTACAAATAAGGACTCTGCAGTGCCATGGGAGTCAGTGAGAACCCAGCAGACACTGGGAAGGGAGAGTGGAGAGCTGCAGGAGCTGCCTGAGGACCCCCAGGGCCAGGACTCTGGTGCTGTCCTGGGGCGTGGGGCTGGTGGCAGCAGAGGAGGGGGCAAAGTCAGTCAGGGCTGGGGCTCACCTACAAGATGAATTGAGGAGAGCCAGAGAGTGCCTAGCCTCTGTTTCCCCATGCCCTTGCGGCCAGCACCAGCCCTGGGGCTGATGGGGAGCCTGAACCCTGCTGTCTGCCCCCCAGCAGCTGCTGTGCCCTTCAGAGGGGCTGGGGCTGTGGGGTGAGTGCCCAGAGCTCTGCAGCAGCCTGCGCTGGGCAGTGCCATGGAGCCAGCCCAGGCTGGGCTGCTCTCCTGGGCTGGGCTGGGGAGAGGGCAGGGGAGGTGGGGAGAGGTGGGGAGGGCCTGGGCTGGGCTGGAAAGAGCGCAGGAGAGAAAAACACCAGTGTAGAGCTAAGGTGTGTGAGTGTGCAGGGTAGGGGCAGCCAGCACTCCCAGTGGAGAGCCAGGTGTCATGGTGAGGGAAGCAAGGCATCCAAGGTGCAGAAGAGAGGGGCCTCAATTGGACAGGCAATACGTTAGGTGAGAGCTTGTGTTTGGGTCAAGGGAGAGACCAGAAAGAAGGACATTGTTGTAAGAATTAGCTTTGGTTTGACCCTGGCCAGACAATGAACACCCAGAATCAATTGCTCACTCACCGCTTACACTCCCAGCAGGATGGGGGCCAGAATCAGAAGTGACAAAAGCGAGAAAACTCATGGGGCAAGACAAAGACAGTTCAATATGGAAAGCAAAACCTGTGTGTGCAAGCAAAGCTAAATGAGGAATTAATTCACTGCTTTCCATGGGCAGGCACGGGTTGAGCCGTTTACAGGAAATTGGGGCTTCATCACATGTCTCAGTGTCATGCGATGACAAACATCATGACCGTGAATGTCCTCTTTTCATCCTCTTTTCCCTGAGTTTTTATTGCTGAGCACGACATTTCGTGGTATGCAATATGCCTTTGGCCATTTTGGGTCAGCTGTCCCAGCTTCCTGCGTCCCCCCAGCCTACTTGCTGTGCAGGCAGAGCGTGGAAAGGAGAAAACCTACATTTTCTACAAGAACTGCTCAGCAGGAGCCAAAACACTGGTGTGTTATCAGTACTGGCTTAGCTACAAATCCAAAGCAGATCCCCATGTGGTCTGTTATGAAGAGAATTAACTCCAACCCAGCCAGATCCAGGACAGAGTTACAGGTCGTACAGTCAGGGTGAGGAGTGATCAATGTCTCATTTAAATGACCTGAGGAAATCTGTGGATCACAGACCCTGGCTTTTATGGGGGACTCAGTCTCCCCGGTATTCACTGGTCAAGTGAGACAGCAAGATGCCAACAGTCCAGGAGGTTTCTGGTGGTGTTTGTGGAAAAGTTCTTAGCGCAGCTGCCAAACGGGCCACCCAGTCTGGTGCTCACCTGCCCCTGGTACTCCCAAAAGAGGAAGAGCTGGTCAGGGGTGTGAAGACCAGTGCCAGACTTGGCTGTAGCAACCATGAAATTGTGGTCTGTCAGATGCCCAGGGACATGGGGAAGGAGACCAGCAGAGTACAGACCCTGAATACCAGGGGAATGAACCTGGCCTAATGAGGGCGCTGGCAGGTGGGATCCCATGGGTGCAGTGTCAGGGCCCTGAGAGCATCCGTAGGCCTTCATGGCCCTGGCCAGCCTCACCTGGGGCCTCCACCCACACCTCTGCCTGTGGGGCAGGGAGACCATTGAAGCCCAGGCCTGAGTTTCAGCCCCAGCTTGATCTATGCTGGAGGTGCACGGGTCTCCAGACACAGCCATAGACACAGCCTTGCCTGTCCATGGACCTTGTTGATTTGGACTTGCACACTCACTTCCCAGCTTGATTCTTTATCGGGTCTACAATGAAATGAGATTCACTGAGTGGCCCTCCAAGCGCAAGGGCCCAGCTGATTCACAGAGGCCTAGGGCCTTTCTGCTTCCTTTCTTCCCATCATTTGGTCCGGTTTTGGGAGGAGAGGAAGGAAAAGCAGGCGAGGCTTCTGGGTGCCAATGACTGAAATGGTGGAGCAGAGCCATCGCTTCTGAAATGATCTCAAGGCTGTGTTAGGTCAAAAGTGTTATCTTCTGCTCCTATCTCTGTGGCCTTAAATCTTCAGCAGGAACCTGGAAGCTCTGAAATTCTTTCACCTCCCTCTCTTTTAGCAATTAAGTTGATAGTACCCAAGTCAGAGGCTTTCTTTCAATTCTGTTTACAGCCTAAAGCACCCCGTGGGCTGCAGATATGCCAGGAAACTTGCATAACAATCACACTCCTCTGGACAAGAAGGTAGGTGTTCCCAGGAATCCCAGGATGCATGGTGTACTGATAACTCTGTTCTGCGAGGTGGTCAAATGCATCATCTCCATTTCCGTAACAGTGGCTTTGATGCCTGGCTCGTGTGTAAACTCTCTCTGTGGATGCTGCCATTTACTGAGCAACCTGGTCTGGCCTCAGAGCTGGCCCTGCTTTGACCTAGGCTTTGGACTCAAGAACTCCTGAACTCCCCAACACTCTGAAATGTCATATGATGTAGAGACCCTCACCTCCAGCTTCATCTCTTCTCACCCAGCACGTGGCAAGGCACAGGTTCTTGGAAGGGTTGGCAGGGAAAAGACTGCTGGGGTTCTCTAGTCCAGCCTCCAGGCTGGCTGTGACCTTGTGGAGCTGAAACCTGAAGAGCTCCAAAAGGCAAGATCACAGCAATGCTCCTCCGAGTCCATTTTATTTTTCCTAAGGCTCAGCATAAAGCTCCCAAGAAACAGTTTGTGGCTGTTGCTTCTGTCCTATCATTGGCCACTGAAGAAGAAAGCTTGGCTCCATCATCTCTCCAGGTTGTTAAGAGGGTTCCCCATGCCTGCACTTCAGCAGGCTAGAGGGGGACAGACTCTCCTCACAGCTCGTGCTTTAGGCCCCTAGCTCCAACTTGGCAGACCTCCTCTCAACTCTCTCCTGTTTATCCACCTTTCTTCTGAAATGTGAGGCCCACTGGTCCCTATGGCATCTGTCATGGTGCCCAGGCTCTTCTCCTCAGGGCACTCCTTAGCTGCTGCATGGAGTGGTTCTGCAGCTTTTCCTTCTAAACCTTCAGGTTTCTGTTGGCCAAGTCCCTCGGCGTGTCAAGGTGCCTCTGGACTGAACCTCCAACAGTCCAGCTTTTGAAGTCCGTGTGCTGATGTTCATCCTGAGTCGTGGTGCCTCTAACAAGATCAGAACTTCAGTAGCTGCAGGACGCTACAGCTAAGAAGAGAGTAGTAGTGTAATGGGGTTGCTAATCAAGGTAGAAAGCACTGTGGTAACCATCTCAGACACCAAAGGAAGGTGCAAAGCGAGCAAATCCAGGGTCAGTGAGGAAATGGTGAAAAGGAGTTGGGGTTTTGCATGGGAGGGGATAAGGATGGTTAAAGAGCAAGACTTGAGTGAAAAAGGGAGTGAAAGGTGCAGCAAAGGAAATGATCAGTGCTGTTTGGGGATACCTGGGAAGCACTCCTGCAGCTGAGCAATGCTGCCTAGAGGAGGACAAGAAAGCTGCAGCCGGTCTGACTGGACTAACATCTGACTTACTTCCATGGTCACAGGGAACCTGAGAGCTTTCCCTACTGTCCTCAAGGGCGGGCCCAGAGGGAAAGGAACCACAGCATCCTGTATGTTCCCAGTCTCCTGAACGGGACTTCAGGAGGTCTCTGGTCCGGCCTCCTGCTCACAGTGGGATCAGCTGTGGAGTCAGAGCATGTTGCTCAAGGCTTTATCCAGTGGGAGCTGGAAAACACCAAAGGACAGAGAAGGCACAATGTCTCTGGGAAACCTGCTGCAAATGCTTGGACACCCTCATGGAGAAAGTGATTTTCCTTATCTCCATCCTGAACCATCCTTATTTCAACATCTGCCTGTTGTCCGTTATCTTTCTGCCCAGCACCACGGTGACAAGACTGCTGCACCTTCCTGAAAACCTGCCCCTAGGGAGTGGCAGGCTGCTAACAAGGTTCCCAAGGCCTTCCTTTCTGCAAGGCTGAGCAAGGCCTTTCCCCTCCGTTTCTCTTCCCAGGCAAGTGCTCCAGCCCCTGGGCAGCTCTCTGCTGAACCTGCTCTGAGTTATCAGCATCTTTCCTGTTGTGGTGGGTTGACTCTGGCCAATAGCCCAGCAGCCACACAGCCTCTCACTCTGTTCTCCCCTTCCTCAGTGGGATGGAGGTGAGAACAGGAAGAAATAAAGTCTGAAAAGTTGTGGGTCAAGACAAAGACAGTTTAATAGCTGAAGGAAAGAGATAAAAACCCAACCAACCATGCAATGCAAAGCAATTACTCACCGCCTGTTACAAGCAGACTGATGCCTAGCCGGCCTCCCAGCAAGAGAAACCTGGAATGACATAAAAAGCCCACCTCTTTCTTATTCTGCCCCAGTTTTTGTTGCTGAGCACAACATCATACGGTATGGGATATCCCTTTGGTCAGTTGGGATCAGCTGTCCTGGCTGTGTCCCCACACCAAACTCTTGCCCACCCCCAGCCTACTCGCTGGGAGGGAGCAGAGTAAGAAACAAAGAAGAACTTGATGCTGTGTAAACCCTCTTAAGCAACAGCCAAACCACTGGTGTGTTATCAACAGTGTTTTAGGCACAAATGCAAAGTATTTCAGCATTCTGGCTGCTATGAAGAAAGTTAACCCCACCCCAGCCAGACCCAGCACACTTGAACTGGAGGCCCAAAAACTGACACAGTTGGGTACTGGGCTAATCATCACTGTCTAACAAGTGATGAGCAGGGGGAGACAATCACTGCCCTCACTCTTTTGGTGAGGGTCCTCTTTATACACTCCAGGACTCTGCTGGGTCATGTTTTGCCTTCTGTCCCCCACCACCACCAGGGCCTTTTCCACACAGCTGCTCCCCAGCCAGGCAGTTCCCAGCCCCTGCCACTGCAGGCTGTTAGGCTGTCCCAGGTGTAAGACCTGGCCTTTGTCCTTCTCTCTCATGAAGTTCCTGACAGGACAGTCCTACTGCCTGTCAGGTTTGCCCTGGACGGCATCCCTAAGGAATAGGAATGGTCTTCCCAATTTAGTGCCATCAACAAACGTGGTGACAGTTGCCTCCCCTGGGTCATGGATACAGGTGTTAAACTGCACAGGGCTCAGGAGAGGCCCCTGTGCTGCCCCACAATGCCCCAGTATGGCCCACTGGCCTCCAGGTAGGGTATGACCCCTTCTCCACTGCTCGCTCAGCCTCATCCTCCAACTGGTGTTTCACCCATCTCTTTGTCGACCCATCCAGACTGTAATGGCCTAGTGTGGGTACCAAGACATCGGGGGAGACCATGTCAAAAGTCTTTCTGAAGCTGAGTGTCGAGGACTAATCAGAATTGTCTCGACATTGCCGTTCTACCGCCATCTTCTGGGTCCGACATCCAGCCCCCAACGAAACCACCACAGCCCATGTAGATACCAGGACACGAAAGGCGGGGCCATGGACTGCACGCACGCCTGTGCAGAGACCAGGGCGCGAAAAGCAGAAGCGCAAACTGCATGTACGCAGACCTGCTCTGCGCATGTGCATGGCCCTATAAAAGGACCGCGTGCGCCTTTTGAGGTCCTCTTTTTCTCTTCTCGTCCTTCACTGTGCACCTCCTTGGAAGCTGCTCCTGCGGACACAGAGGCTGGACCGACTGGACCTTTGATCGACGGGACAACGCCGGACTCGGAGTGGCGGTAGCTAGTTCCCCTACGTGGCTCTTTTCTCACCCACCTGAGCACGCTCTTTCTATTTTTCTCTCTTTTCCTCTCTCTCTTTTTCATTTTTTTTTTTTCTTTTTTTTCCCCCATCTCCCTACCCGGTCCTCACCCCTTCATTCGCCAAAATAAAGTCAAAAGGTTGTACGGCATTTGACCTCGTTTGCGTCTTAATCTCGTCCTTGGGATCGTATCGAAACCTCTCTCGACATTGGATCGGGACATTTAATTGGTGTCACGGACAGGATCCCTTGAGACGAGAGTGTCATACAACCTTACGGTGTGCTGAGCGAGTGTGTGTGAACGAGACGTACGAGCAAGTACGAAGCGCGTGCGGAGTTCCGATCCGCGGTTCCGCTCTCCCGCGAGGGAAGCAGCCGGAGACGAACGAGGCACAAGGAAGGAGTGGGTGTTGAGACCTTTGCACTGAAACGTGCGTACCAGTTTGTGATTTGAGCTCCTGAGGGCGTATAGGGGAGACTTGAATTTTATAGTGTGACCCCCTCAGGAGGATATCCCCTTTGTAGGCTCTGCTCTGTCTTACAGTAGTTTATGGTCTGGCCTCCTGGGGGAGTATAGGGGAAGTTTGGATTGTACGGTGTGACCCCCTCAGGACGATATCCCCTTTGTAGGCTCGTATTTGTCTTCTAGTAGTGTGCGGATTGGCCTCCTGGGAGCGTATAGGGGAAATGTGGTTTTTTTTTTTTTTTTTTTTTTTTTAAGGTTTGACCCTCCCGGGACGAATTCCCCTTTGTAGGATATGGCCACCCAAAAGGCAGGCGACTTTTGTGAAGAGACAGAGAAATTATATGAGTTTTTAGAAACGTACCGCTCTCGCCCCTCACCCCCGGGACAAGATTGGGCACGGGACCACTGGTTCCAACTGCAAAGTGTTATGGACCGAATAGCGGTTTTGCATAAAGAAGCTAGAGTGAAGAAGGGAAAAGGGAAGGCTATTGTTTGTGCTGTGTTAGGAGCGTGTCTGGCAGCGGCGGTGGAGGACAAGAAACGAGCATCCTGCCAATCGGAGGCTGTGGCCGCTGCGTTGCAAGCAGCGGTAGCGCCGCTGCGAGAGCAACTACTAGAGACCAAACGGGCGCTAGAGGAGGAGAAGCGCCAAAATATGATTTTGAAGGAGGAGCTGAGGGTTCAGCTCCTGAGGGAGGCAGACACCCTCGCTGAGGCGGAGGTAATGTTGGAGGGGAAAGGGGTACGCCAAATCTACCCCCAGAAAGACTTAAAGCAATTAAGGGAGACTGTGGATAACCCCCCCTATATGTGCCCGCTGGTAAAAACGGAATATATATATGAGGACGATAGCAACAACCGTCCCCAAGTTGTAACCAAAGAAATCCCTTTTACCGCCACCGAACTGGCTAAACTCCAAAAGGATTTTGCTAGGACGGCGAGGGAGTCCGAAACCGAATATGTGTGGAGGATATCCCTGTCGTGGGGGGACGGGATCATGCTATCGGAAAAAGAAGCAGAGGGGTATTGGGGCCCCGGCGTCTTCCTCACCACGGGCAATCGCCGGGCCCCATGGTCTCTGACCCAGAGGGCAGCATATTGGGCGGGGGGGCTGAACCCATTAGAAAGGGGGGATCCCCTAGCTATAACTGGTTCGGTTGAGCAACTGCTAGAAAACGTACAAAAGGCAGCATGCCTGCAAATGATGTATGACCGGGAACTTAAACCAAATTTAAGCTCTCCAAGGTTGTTACTGGTAGACCCCGAGCGGCTGACACCGCTAATAAGAGGACTCCCCGACTCGTTAAAACCTATCGGGATCCAATTACAGGGGAGAATCCAAAATGTGCCTCGTGAAGAGCGAATTGCAGCTGCCCTGGAAGGAACAGTAACCCCCGAACAGCGGCAGGGGGGGAGGAAGGTGTGGACTTGGGGGGAGATAGCTCAGGAACTGATAAACTACGGGAGGAAATACGGGCCAGTAGGCAAAACTTACCACAAGGTGGAAACTAGGGCCGTGCGGGCAGCGGAGCCGGCAAATAAACCGCTGGCTTTTTCGGGGACAAGCCCCGACCCAACAAAAAGGGAAAAACCCCTGCTCCGACAAGAATTGTGGCAGAAGGGACTGCAAAAGGGTGTGCCCCGAGACCTAATGGATGGGCTCCCCACCAAAAAATTAGAGCTCCTTGTGCGGAGGTGGTCCGGGCAAGGACCCTCTCCCAAACCAAACGCGCCCTCCGTGCCGGCACTGGATAAGAAGGAGGAGTTCAAGGGGGATGAAAGGGTGGCGGAAAACTAAGACCTCCGCCCCCTCAGGGTGAGGGGGGAGGCGGAGGGTGGATGTTTATTAGACAACTCACCTGCAACAATAAAGGGGACCTCCTCATTACCGTCGCAGTAGGGCCGAGGAAGAGGCCCATGACCCTTTTAATTGATACGGGGGCCCAAATCACAGCAATAAAACAAAGCGAGGCAGAACGGTGCGGCATCTCAACTCCTTCTAAGCGCCTGATAGTATTAAACGCCCTAGGGAAAACCCAATCTGTGCCCATGACCCCGGTAACCTTATGGCTACCAGGAGATGAGAGTCCGGTGAACACCATGGCAGCCATAGGACCCTTTCAAATGAACCTCTTGGGCATAGACGTTTTAAAGGGCAGACAGTGGCGCGACACCCAGGGAAATTCGTGGTCTTTTGGCGTCCCGCAGATCAGGCGGCTGGCCGAAGCCCCCGGCGTGGGGGTGCGCCTGTTGCAAGCGGCGCCTGCCCTCCCCCCTTCCAAACTGACAAGCGTGAAACCCTACCCGCTACCGATAGGAGCAAGAGATGGAATCGTGCCAGTGCTGGAGGACTTGAAGGGGAGGGGGATTATAGTTCCCACCCACTCCCCCTTTAACTCCCCGGTATGGCCTGTCCGAAAACCAAACGGCAAGTGGAGGTTGACAGTAGATTACCGGAGGCTGAATGCCAACACAGGCCCATTAACAGCTGCCGTACCGAACATTGCCGAGCTTATAGCCGCCATTCAAGAGCAATCACACCCTATTATGGCGATTATTGATGTTAAGGACATGTTCTTTATGGTCCCCCTGCAGCCGCAGGACCAGGACCGCTTTGCTTTTACCTGGGCGGGGCAACAGTACACCTTTACACGGCTCCCTCAGGGATACAAGCACTCCCCCACCTTAGCCCACCACGCTCTAGCACAGGAGCTGGAAGCAATTCCCATAAGGGCGGGGGTGAAAGTTTACCAATATATAGATGATGTACTCATAGGGGGGAATCAGGTGGAAGAGGTTGGGGAAGTCCAGAAGGACATCATCACCCATCTAGAGAGCATAGGATTGACAATCCCACCTGAGAAAATGCAGACCCCTTCAAGTGAGGTGAAATTTTTAGGAATTTGGTGGAAGGGAGGGATGACATGTATCCCACCAGACACCCTTTCCTCCCTCGACCAAATTAAGATACCAGAATCGAAAAAAGACTTACAGCATGCGTTAGGGCTGCTTGTGTTCTGGAGAAAGCATATCCCTGATTTCTCAATTATCGCGAGACCCCTATATGATTTACTACGGAAAAGGGCGCAATGGGAGTGGACCCCGGTCCACGATGAGGCGCTACGGCTGTTGGTGTTCGAGGCAAATGCATACCAAGCCCTGGGGCCTATCCACCCGACAGACCCGGTGCAGATCGAGGGGGGGTTTGCCGCAACTGGGCTATCGATTCATTTGTGGCAACGGGGGCCGGCAGGGCCCATCCGGCCCATTGGCTTTTATTCTCGGCGTTTCAAGGATGCAGAAAAACGGTACACCACGTGGGAAAAGGGGCTGTTCGTAGTCAGCCTGGCTTTACGAGAAGCAGAGCGCACCATTCGCCAGCAACCAATAGTGCTCAGAGGTCCTTTCAAAGTGATTAAACCAGTTTTAACTGGGACACCTCCCCCCGACGGGGTGGCACAAAGAGCTTCGGTGCGGAAATGGTACGCGCAAATAGAACATTATTGTGGTATTCTTGAAGTTTCTGAGGGCGCTGCCAAAAATTTAGTTATCCAAGAGGGAGTGGCTCCAGACCGGGAAGGTGACGTGCCCCCTTCTGCTGTACAGGTAGCCCCCCCATTTTCAGAACAATTACAGAACACTTGGTTCACTGGTGCCTCTGCTAAACGAGAGGGCAGAACTTGGAAATACCGTGCTGTCGCCCTACAGATAAGGACCGACCAAAAAATAATTACCGAAGGAGAAGGCAGCGCTCAAGTAGGGGAATTAGTGGCCGTATGGAGTGTCTTTCAACATGAAGCCCAATCTGCCTCTCCAATCTATATCTACACTGACTCCTTTGCTGTCTTTAAGGGGTGTACAGAGTGGCTCCCCTTTTGGGAACAAAATGGGTGGGAGGTTAACAGAATACCTGTATGGCAAAAGGAAAAGTGGCAAGATATTTTAACCATTGCCAGACAGGGGAACTTTGCGGTAGGATGGGTAGCCTCCCATCAGACGGGAGAAGATCCGTCTGGTCATTGGAACAATAGGGTTGATGAGCTGGCCCGCCTCGCCCCCTTGCAAAGTGATCCAGTAGTGGAGGATTGGGAGCGACTCCTGGAATGGTTGCACCTTAAGAGAGGACACACTGGAGCCCAAGACCTCTACCGAGAGGGTCAGGCCAGAGGCTGGCCGGTTACCCGAGAAAATTGCAAAACTTGCATTTCGGCCTGTGAGCAATGTCGCATCCGCTTAGACAGGCACCCCCTGGAAGACAGTCCCCTACATTTGAGAGAGGGAAAAGGTTTGTGGGAGGCCTGGCAGGTTGATTACATTGGTCCGTTCCGTAAATCAGAAGGGAAGTGCTATGTATTAGTGGGTGTTGAAATAGTATCTGGCCTAGCACAGGCTAAAGCCTGCGCTAAGGCAACAGGGGAGAATACGGTGAAGGCCCTGAAAGAATGGTTTGGGACCTTCCCTAAACCGCAGTTGATTCAATCTGACAATGGTACACACTTCACAGCCAAGATGGTCCAGGAATGGGCGGCTCGGGAGGGGATTTCATGGGTATTCCACACTCCATACTACCCTCAAGCAAATGGGATTGTGGAGAGAACCAACGGCTTGCTGAAGCGCTTCCTGAAACCGCACAAACCGGGGTGGGCTGAGCGGGTAGGAGATGCAGTGACTAGCGTCAATAGCCGTTGGGGAACAAACGGATGCCCAAAAATTACGGCGTTTTGCCCACTAGCGCCGACAATCATGCCCACCTCACCTGGCCCTGACCACTCCGTCAACCCATCCTGTTTCCCCGGACAACCCGTCTTACTTGAACTCCCCACCATGGGAGCAGTACCACTAACATTAGACACCCCAGTGAATAAATACACGTGGAAGGCAAAAGACGCTTGTGGAAAGATCCACAAAATTCATGCTAAATGGATTGTCCCTTCCTTCTGACCCGAGAAGCGAGTTTGCTTCTATTTTTGTTTTCCAGGAGGAAGCAGCTGACCTGCACACGCACCACCCGACGGAGACTAGACAGACGCCGATTGCTGCTTAATCAGGATGCGCGCGTTACTGGTGGCTGTACTAGTTTGGAAATGTACCTATAACAGTGGCGGAGAGCTAATTCCTTCACCCTCCCCTGACCCGTTTGATCCCT
>NW_028121262.1:0-85897 GCF_965183815.1 Platalea leucorodia
GCAACTGTAAGGCGTTCAAGCACAAAGTGTTTTGATTCTAAAGGCTTTGGGGGATGGACGGCACAAAGACAGGATACACGTTCCTTTGGGGAAGTATTTGGGGGAGCCCCAGGAGGTGGGCAATTGGTGGGTGAAAACCACTACCAGGGAGAGGATTCGCTCTTGGGAAATGCAGAGGACTACAGTTGTCCCTTCCGCAAAGGCCCCGATAAAAAGGTAAGTCCAGAGGACAAGCTGGTATAGTGATGCTGACTGGAAGACCGCTGTAGCTCGAGGACTGAGTGATCCACAGTCCCGTTAATCTGGGAAGGCATGCGCCTGTGCCGTGCTCTGCTGTGCTGTGCTGCATAAATCCCTGGTCAGCAGGACAAACTCAGCTCTCACTCAGGGGTGATGAGACAGCTGCCTGCAAGCAAGAAGTCCGCATGCGAACGTCTTTTACTGTGACAGTAGAAATGATGAATAGAATTGCTGTCTTGCAGGGAAGTCCTAAAACAGTGAGGACACTCTTTCAATTCTATGATGGGGGTCTGCGTGGCACGCTGTGTGTGGCTGGAGTTCTGTGTGAAGCTACTCTGCTCAGGGTTCTCCGCATCTAAAGGGACGAAGGATTCTCTATGCCAGCCTCTTCCTGTAGTGTGAGCTGTAACAGAGGGAGTTGTGAAGGACATCTTAGAGAGTCGGCGTGTCTCTCTTACTGAGATCTCAAGGAGCCAGCATCTCCGGGTGTAAAGCTGCTGCTTCTCAGGTTGCTGCAAGTCGAGGGTCTGGGTGTCTGATGCGGGTGATAACTAGATGGTTTATTGTGGTTTTTCCCCTGTGAGAGGGGGAGGCTGTTTCCCGTATCAGAGGGCCGGAACACGCTGCGGAGCTTTCCCGAGGGGCTCGTCGGAGGTGCCGTTTAGGAAGCAATGCGGTGGGCAGGACTTGTCAGAGAGCCTCTCCTGAACGCATGCATGTCCCGCGAATCCGTCAGCACCGTTCTGAGGGATGCTGGCAAGCGCGGGGCTGCAGCAGGCGCTGTTGGCTGAGCAGGAGTGGGAAGCCGGCAAGGCGGAGGGCCGCTTCCCGGCGCCGGAGCGCTGCAGGTGCTGTGTGCGGCTGCGAGTATCGCTGTTGGCCTCTGCAAAGGCGTGAGGTGGGGGCAGTGACCTTTGCAACTGACCCAAGAGCTCCAGCTGCGCTGAGGCGGGCGAGGACGAAGAAGCGCTGTGCAGCTGGCAGCCCGCTGGCGAGAGGGAAGGCAACGCGGGCCGCACGGCCCCTCCCGCCGTTGAGCCGGCGGAGTGGCCGGCCGGCAGGCGCGTCCACGCCTGAGCCTCGCCGGGAGCCGCCTGCGTTCCCCGTCGTCAGCCTGAGATTCCCGAGGAGCCGTAGTGCCGTGCTGGGCTGCTACCTGCGGAGGCTCTCGCCCGGCTGCTCGACCGGGGAGCGCGGCTCGGTGCCGCCGGGCTGAGCCTCCGCCCCACGGCGCCGTGGGAAACGGGTTGTGCTCGTCTCGCCGCCGTGTTTCTCCAAGGGCGCGGACTGGCGTCCCGGCAGCCAAGCGCGCCCGCCTGCCCGCGGGCTCCGGGCAGCGGGGAGCGGGGCAGGACGCGGGGCAGCTGCCGGCGCCGCCCGTGCGCTCGGACTCGAGCGGCGGCCCCGCAGGGCTCTCGGCGCTCCTTCCCGGCGCTTCCCGCCCCGGCGCGGTGTGCGCGCGGGTCCGTGCGCCGGGGCGAGCCGGCAGCGCGGGCAGCGGGCGGCGGCGGGCGCAGTGCCGCCGCGGGCCGCAGGGTGGTGCTCCCGGCCAAGGCGGCGCCGAGCGGCTGCGGGCGGGGAGGCGGCCGAGCCCAGCCCGGCCGAGCGCAGCCCGGCCCAGACGAGCCGGGCAGCGGCGGCGAGCGGCGGCGAGCGGCGGCGAGCGGTGCCCCGTGCAATCCGCTGCCGGGCCACGGCGGCCGCGCTCCGGGCCGCCGGCCGCACTCAGCGAGAGGGAGGGCGCCCGCCCGCCGCCCCGCCGCGCCGCCGCGCCGCCGCCGGGCGCCGCTTTCGGCGGAGGACCGCGCGGGCGATCGGCGAGGCGGAGGCTGTCCGCCGCCGCGACATGGCGATCGCAAGGCAAGTGCTCTGTCTCTCTGCTTTCCTCTCCCTGCCGCACGCTCGCTCCGAGCCCCTCCGCTACTCCGTAGCCGAGGAGGCGGAGAGCGGCTCCGTGGTAGCCAACGTGGCGGAGGACGCGGGGCTGGCCCCGGCGCAGCTCGCGGCTCGCCGCGCCCGCCTGGCCTCGGACGACGGCCGGCAGCACTTTCGCTTAGACCGCGGCACCGGCCGCCTCGTAGTGGCGGACAGGCTGGACCGGGAGGAGCTGTGCGGGCAGTCCGCTACCTGCACGCTCCCCTTCGAGCTCCTGCTGGCGAACCCCCTGCAGTTCTTTCGGGTCGAGGTGGCGGTGCAGGACGTCAACGACCATTCGCCCGTTTTCCCGGAGGAACGAGTCACTTTTAAGATCCCGGAAAGGAGCGACCCGGGCTCGCGTTTCCCGCTGGAGGGGGCTCGGGACCTGGATGTTGGCAGCAACAGCATCCAGGCTTACAGCATCTCTCCCGACAACGAGTACTTTAGTGTCTCCTTTGGCAGTCAGAGTGAGGACGACAAATATGTGGAACTGGTCTTGGAAAAGCCTCTAGACAGAGAGGAGCAGGCGGAGGTGGGTTTCAGCCTCATCGCCATGGACGGAGGCTCTCCGCCGAGGAGTGGGACCACCCAAATCCACATTGTCGTTCTAGATGTAAATGACAACACTCCTGTCTTCAGCCAGAAAGTCTACGTTGGTCAGGTCTTGGAAAATGCACCGGAGGGCTCTGTGGTCCTCAGCGTGGTGGCAACCGATCGGGACATGGGCATCAACGGGGACATCACCTATCAGTTCAGCCAAGCAGTGGGCCAGAGCCACTCGGCATTCGCACTTGACCCCACCAGCGGTGAAATTAAAGTCACAAAGCCTCTGGACTTTGAGGCAGCACAGAATCACGAGCTCAGCGTGCGGGCCACAGATGGCGGGGGCCTCTCGTCAATCTGCAAGGTGTTGGTGGAGGTGGTGGATGTGAATGACAATGCACCAGAGCTGGTGGTCAATTCCTTCAGCAGCCCCCTCCCCGAGAACGCGTTACCCGGGACGGTGGTCGCCCTCTTTACTGTCAGGGACCGAGATGCCGGTGCCAACGGGAAGATCACCTGTGCCCTTGAAGACCAGCTGTCGTTCTCCCTGCGGCCGGCCTATAAGAATTACTACGAGCTGGTGACCGTGAGCACTCTGGACAGGGAGGAGACGGCACGGTACATCCTCACTGTCACAGCAGCAGACGCGGGGTCACCTCCTCTCACGACCACCCAGACCTTCACGGTGGACATCTCCGATGTCAACGACAATGCACCTGTCTTCAACCAGACGTCGTACACCATGCATGTGCGTGAGAACAATGCCCCCACGGTGCTCGTCGGAGCCGTCAGTGCCGCGGATGCCGACGTGGGGCCCAATGCCAAGGTGACCTATTCCCTGGCACCAGCCCACCCCGCAGAGCAGCCTCCCTGCTCCTGCATCTCTGTGAACTCTGAGAACGGGCAGGTGTTTGTGCTGCGGCCTCTGGACTATGAGCAGGTGAGGCAGATGGAAGTCTTGGTGAGCGCCTCCGATGCGGGCTCTCCTCGCCTTAGTGCCAACGTCACCGTCCGCCTTGTCGTGGTGGATGAGAATGACAATGCGCCGCTGGTGCTGTACCCGTCGCACGACAGCAGCCCACCATCCAGCGAGCTGGTGCCCATGTCGGCTGAGGCAGGGTACCTCATCACCAAAGTGGTGGCCGTGGATGCCGACTCGGGGCAGAACTCGTGGCTCTCGTACCACCTGCTGAGGGCCACCGACCCCGGGCTGTTTGTGGTGGGTGCGCAGAGTGGGGAGGTGCGGCTGAGGAGGCCCGTGACAGAGAGAGACACCGTGAAGCAGAAGCTCGTTGTCCTGGTGCGAGACAACGGGCAGCCACCGCTGTCGGCCACCGTGGCACTGAGCGCACTGCTGCTCAGTGACTTCTCAGACATGCGCCTACCGCACAGCAGCCTGGCCACGGAGGATGACAGCGGCTCCCTGACAACCTATTTAATCATTTCATTGGTCTGTGTCTCGCTCCTCTTCCTCACGTCCACGGCAGCCTTCGTCGCTCGCAAGATGTGCAAGAGAAAGGAGCTGAAGGGTGGGCATGTGGTTTACGGCGCTGGCAACTTGCAGAGCGGCCTGGCTGATTCAGCTGCTGCGGGGACCCTGTCCCACGCCTATTGCTACGAGATCAACCTCACGACAGGCTCGGGCAACAGCGAGTTCAAGTTCCTGAAGCCCATCCTCCCCAGCCTGCCACCACAGCACTGTGGCACGAGCGGGGACACTGACGGCGAACGAGATTTCCCCCGTGGCCCTATCACCACGGAGGACATGGCACCAGACAACGCCGGCATGCTCTCTGCAGAAGAGTTCAATAGTCTTTCCTTTAACTAGCATGGAGTCAGCCCAGCCAGAGGCTTCATGCCTCCTGATCGGAAGGGAGCTGGGCTACAACACGGGGCAATGGTTCCTCCAGACTAAATCTGCATTTGCAATTGGTGTCACTGATTTCCCTCCAATTCTAAGTCAGAAGAAAGGTTGTCTCCCCCTCCAAACAAACAAACAAAGAAAGAAAGAAAGAAAGAAAGAAAGAAAGAAAGAAAAAACCTAAAGGCTCCCTCTCTCAGGCAATAATATCTTTCAGCTCTGCTGCAGCCATTTCTGAAATGCTTTGAGAGTGGGGTTAGTCCCAGGAGCCCCCGGCTAAGTTCTTGCCTCACTTTTTTTTTTTTTTTATTCTGTGCTGTGTTGCGATGGCAAGGTCAGGCAGACAAATCACATGCTCAGTGAAATGCACGTAGCTCTTGTTCCTTGTCAGAAAAGCAAGGAAGTTGTGAGTACCGTGTTACAATGTGTTGCAAGCGTGGGGCTCTTTCTTCTGTGGGTTTGGGATGCGTCTGTCTGAGCTGTGTGGGCTCTGTGTGTTTTGCCCCCTGGTCATTATGTCTGTCCGGACAGCCGTTGTGTGTCTGCCTATGCTGCACAAAGGCTGCCCGCTGAAGCAGGGAGTAGCTCACATCCAGCCGTTGCGATGCACGCAATTGCAGCTCAGCAGGCAAGAAGGCTGTGTTGACCCTTTGAATACAGAAGTCTCATGTTCTCTGAGGGAGAGCAGCAAAACGCACAACAAGATCTTCCTTTGGCCCATAAGGGGAGGGTTGCGTGGGCTGTCTCCTTGGGATTGCCTTGGAAATATGGCAGCACTAACGGTGTTGGGATAGGCTGTAACCGTGCAGAGCTGTGAGAACATGTTCATTGTCGTTGGGTGCACTGTATGAAAACGCCACGAGGTGCTTCAAAGGACTGTGTCTGAAGGTCGAATCGAGATGAACTTGGAAAAGGGCCCTTGACTTTGGTCTCATGCTTGTTGTTCCGGAATTCAGAGGCTTCTTGATGGGAGTGGAAAGGTGTCCCGATATGATTTTCTGGGTTTGTGTTAGAGCATTTGCATCCTCCTTTTTGCCCTTTCTCCTTCTACCCTGCAGACTGCCTTTGAGCATTGTCTTACCTATTCCTCTTGAGAAGGACTGTCACCCCATGTGTAATAACGGATTGCTTGACTGCAGGCAGTGTGGCAGGGAATAGCTGGAAAGCTTCACGCTGTGTTGTGCTGCAGTTAGAAACTGTACCGTTGTAAACCGGGATACCCTTGTGTGTAAAAGTGAAATAAAGAGAGCAGCTGAATGCCTTGTGTGGAGAGAGTCTTTGTGGAGATGTTCTTTCTGGGGAAGCTCTGTCCAAGTTTTCAAAAGGCCGGGAGGCTTTTTTTTCTCATTTTGTCCCTTGGCTGAGGTGAAGTTGAAGGGGTCCATTTCCTCGCTTTGGAGACGCAGCCGACAGAGCATTCAGTAAAACTGTGGGGATCACGGATTTGCTGGCAGGCCTGTATGGGTCTTGTGAGCCCTGATCTTCTGGCTGCAGCAGGGCCCGGTTCGATCGAGGTCAGGGGAAACTGGCGGCTACCCTAGCAGGGGCCCTGGGTGTGCAAAGGCCTCTGCAAAGGCATGAGGTGGGGGCAGTGACCTGTCCAACTCTCCCAAGAGCTCCAGCTGCAGATGGCAACTGTAAGGCGTTCAAGCACAAAGTGTTTTGATTCTAAAGGCTTTGGGGGATGGACGGCACAAAGACAGGATACACGTTCCTTTGGGGAAGTATTTGGGGGAGCCCCAGGAGGTGGGCAATTGGTGGGTGAAAACCACTACCAGGGAGAGGATTCGCTCTTGGGAAATGCAGAGGACTACAGTTGTCCCTTCCGCAAAGGCCCCGATAAAAAGGTAAGTCCAGAGGACAAGCTGGTATAGTAATGCTGACTGGAAGACCGCTGTAGCTCGAGGACTGAGTGATCCACAGTCCCGTTAATCTGGGAAGGCACGCGCCTGTGCCGTGCTCTGCTGTGCTGTGCTGCATAAATCCCTGGTCAGCAGGACAAACTCAGCTCTCACTCAGGGGTGATGAGACAGCTGCCTGCAAGCAAGAAGTCCGCATGCGAACGTCTTTTACTGTGACAGTAGAAATGATGAATAGAATTGCTGTCTTGCAGGGAAGTCCTAAAACAGTGAGGACACTCTTTCAATTCTATGATGGGGGTCTGCGTGGCACGCTGTGTGTGGCTGGAGTTCTGTGTGAAGCTACTCTGCTCAGGGTTCTCCGCATCTAAAGGGACGAAGGATTCTCTATGCCAGCCTCTTCCTGTAGTGTGAGCTGTAACAGAGGGAGTTGTGAAGGACATCTTAGAGAGTCGGCGTGTCTCTCTTACTGAGATCTCAAGGAGCCAGCATCTCCGGGTGTAAAGCTGCTGCTTCTCAGGTTGCTGCAAGTCGAGGGTCTGGGTGTCTGATGCGGGTGATAACTAGATGGTTTATTGTGGTTTTTCCCCTGTGAGAGGGGGAGGCTGTTTCCCGTATCAGAGGGCCGGAACACGCTGCGGAGCTTTCCCGAGGGGCTCGTCGGAGGTGCCGTTTAGGAAGCAATGCGGTGGGCAGGACTTGTCAGAGAGCCTCTCCTGAACGCATGCATGTCCCGCGAATCCGTCAGCACCGTTCTGAGGGATGCTGGCAAGCGCGGGGCTGCAGCAGGCGCTGTTGGCTGAGCAGGAGTGGGAAGCCGGCAAGGCGGAGGGCCGCTTCCCGGCGCCGGAGCGCTGCAGGTGCTGTGTGCGGCTGCGAGTATCGCTGTTGGCCTCTGCAAAGGCGTGAGGTGGGGGCAGTGACCTTTGCAACTGACCCAAGAGCTCCAGCTGCGCTGAGGCGGGCGAGGACGAAGAAGCGCTGTGCAGCTGGCAGCCCGCTGGCGAGAGGGAAGGCAACGCGGGCCGCACGGCCCCTCCCGCCGTTGAGCCGGCGGAGTGGCCGGCCGGCAGGCGCGTCCACGCCTGAGCCTCGCCGGGAGCCGCCTGCGTTCCCCGTCGTCAGCCTGAGATTCCCGAGGAGCCGTAGTGCCGTGCTGGGCTGCTACCTGCGGAGGCTCTCGCCCGGCTGCTCGACCGGGGAGCGCGGCTCGGTGCCGCCGGGCTGAGCCTCCGCCCCACGGCGCCGTGGGAAACGGGTTGTGCTCGTCTCGCCGCCGTGTTTCTCCAAGGGCGCGGACTGGCGTCCCGGCAGCCAAGCGCGCCCGCCTGCCCGCGGGCTCCGGGCAGCGGGGAGCGGGGCAGGACGCGGGGCAGCTGCCGGCGCCGCCCGTGCGCTCGGACTCGAGCGGCGGCCCCGCAGGGCTCTCGGCGCTCCTTCCCGGCGCTTCCCGCCCCGGCGCGGTGTGCGCGCGGGTCCGTGCGCCGGGGCGAGCCGGCAGCGCGGGCAGCGGGCGGCGGCGGGCGCAGTGCCGCCGCGGGCCGCAGGGTGGTGCTCCCGGCCAAGGCGGCGCCGAGCGGCTGCGGGCGGGGAGGCGGCCGAGCCCAGCCCGGCCGAGCGCAGCCCGGCCCAGACGAGCCGGGCAGCGGCGGCGAGCGGCGGCGAGCGGCGGCGAGCGGTGCCCCGTGCAATCCGCTGCCGGGCCACGGCGGCCGCGCTCCGGGCCGCCGGCCGCACTCGGCGAGAGGGAGGGCGCCCGCCCGCCGCCCCGCCGCGCCGCCGCGCCGCCGCCGGGCGCCGCTTTCGGCGGAGGACCGCGCGGGCGATCGGCGAGGCGGAGGCTGTCCGCCGCCGCGACATGGCGATCGCAAGGCAAGTGCTCTGTCTCTCTGCTTTCCTCTCCCTGCCGCACGCTCGCTCCGAGCCCCTCCGCTACTCCGTAGCCGAGGAGGCGGAGAGCGGCTCCGTGGTAGCCAACGTGGCGGAGGACGCGGGGCTGGCCCCGGCGCAGCTCGCGGCTCGCCGCGCCCGCCTGGCCTCGGACGACGGCCGGCAGCACTTTCGCTTAGACCGCGGCACCGGCCGCCTCGTAGTGGCGGACAGGCTGGACCGGGAGGAGCTGTGCGGGCAGTCCGCTACCTGCACGCTCCCCTTCGAGCTCCTGCTGGCGAACCCCCTGCAGTTCTTTCGGGTCGAGGTGGCGGTGCAGGACGTCAACGACCATTCGCCCGTTTTCCCGGAGGAACGAGTCACTTTTAAGATCCCGGAAAGGAGCGACCCGGGCTCGCGTTTCCCGCTGGAGGGGGCTCGGGACCTGGATGTTGGCAGCAACAGCATCCAGGCTTACAGCATCTCTCCCGACAACGAGTACTTTAGTGTCTCCTTTGGGAGTCGGAGTAAGGGGAAGAAGTATGTGGAACTGGTCTTGGAAAAGCCTCTAGACAGAGAGGAGCAGGCGGAGGTGGGTTTCAGCCTCATCGCTGTGGACGGAGGCTCTCCGCCGAGGAGTGGGACCACCCAAATCCACATTGTCGTTCTAGATGTAAATGACAACGCTCCTGTCTTCACAGAGGAGCTGTATGTTGGTCAGGTCTTGGAAAATGCACCGGAGGGCTCTGTGGTCCTCAGCGTGGTGGCAACCGATCGGGACGTGGGAATCAACGGGGACATCACCTATCAGTTCAGC
Source organism: Platalea leucorodia (assembly GCF_965183815.1). Lineage (NCBI taxonomy): Eukaryota > Metazoa > Chordata > Aves > Pelecaniformes > Threskiornithidae > Platalea > Platalea leucorodia. Next base: position 9,107 of record NW_028121262.1, read on the forward strand.
CAAGCAGTGAGCCAGAGCCACTCGGCATTCGCACTTGACCCCACCAGCGGTGAAATTAAAGTCACAAAGCCTCTGGACTTTGAGGCAGCACAGAATCACGAGCTCAGCGTGCGGGCCACAGATGGCGGGGGCCTCTCGTCAATCTGCAAGGTGTTGGTGGAGGTGGTGGATGTGAATGACAATGCACCAGAGCTGGTGGTCAATTCCTTCAGCAGCCCCCTCCCCGAGAACGCGTTACCCGGGACGGTGGTCGCCCTCTTTACTGTCAGGGACCGAGATGCCGGTGCCAACGGGAAGATCACCTGTGCCCTTGAAGACCAGCTGTCGTTCTCCCTGCGGCCGGCCTATAAGAATTACTACGAGCTGGTGACCGTGAGCACTCTGGACAGGGAGGAGACGGCACGGTACATCCTCACTGTCACAGCAGCAGACGCGGGGTCACCTCCTCTCACGACCACCCAGACCTTCACGGTGGACATCTCCGATGTCAACGACAATGCACCTGTCTTCAACCAGACGTCGTACACCATGCATGTGCGTGAGAACAATGCCCCCACGGTGCTCGTCGGAGCCGTCAGTGCCGCGGATGCCGACGTGGGGCCCAATGCCAAGGTGACCTATTCCCTGGCACCAGCCCACCCCGCAGAGCAGCCTCCCTGCTCCTGCATCTCTGTGAACTCTGAGAACGGGCAGGTGTTTGTGCTGCGGCCTCTGGACTATGAGCAGGTGAGGCAGATGGAAGTCTTGGTGAGCGCCTCCGATGCGGGCTCTCCTCGCCTTAGTGCCAACGTCACCGTCCGCCTTGTCGTGGTGGATGAGAATGACAATGCGCCGCTGGTGCTGTACCCGTCGCACGACAGCAGCCCACCATCCAGCGAGCTGGTGCCCATGTCGGCTGAGGCAGGGTACCTCATCACCAAAGTGGTGGCCGTGGATGCCGACTCGGGGCAGAACTCGTGGCTCTCGTACCACCTGCTGAGGGCCACCGACCCCGGGCTGTTTGTGGTGGGTGCGCAGAGTGGGGAGGTGCGGCTGAGGAGGCCCGTGACAGAGAGAGACACCGTGAAGCAGAAGCTCGTTGTCCTGGTGCGAGACAACGGGCAGCCACCGCTGTCGGCCACCGTGGCACTGAGCGCACTGCTGCTCAGTGACTTCTCAGACATGCGCCTACCGCACAGCAGCCTGGCCACGGAGGATGACAGCGGCTCCCTGACAACCTATTTAATCATTTCATTGGTCTGTGTCTCGCTCCTCTTCCTCACGTCCACGGCAGCCTTCGTCGCTCGCAAGATGTGCAAGAGAAAGGAGCTGAAGGGTGGGCATGTGGTTTACGGCGCTGGCAACTTGCAGAGCGGCCTGGCTGATTCAGCTGCTGCGGGGACCCTGTCCCACGCCTATTGCTACGAGATCAACCTCACGACAGGCTCGGGCAACAGCGAGTTCAAGTTCCTGAAGCCCATCCTCCCCAGCCTGCCACCACAGCACTGTGGCACGAGCGGGGACACTGACGGCGAACGAGATTTCCCCCGTGGCCCTATCACCACGGAGGACATGGCACCAGACAACGCCGGCATGCTCTCTGCAGAAGAGTTCAATAGTCTTTCCTTTAACTAGCATGGAGTCAGCCCAGCCAGAGGCTTCATGCCTCCTGATCGGAAGGGAGCTGGGCTACAACACGGGGCAATGGTTCCTCCAGACTAAATCTGCATTTGCAATTGGTGTCACTGATTTCCCTCCAATTCTAAGTCAGAAGAAAGGTTGTCTCCCCCTCCAAACAAACAAACAAACAAAGAAAGAAAGAAAGAAAGAAAGAAAGAAAAAACCTAAAGGCTCCCTCTCTCAGGCAATAATATCTTTCAGCTCTGCTGCAGCCATTTCTGAAATGCTTTGAGAGTGGGGTTAGTCCCAGGAGCCCCCGGCTAAGTTCTTGCCTCACTTTTTTTTTTTTTTTATTCTGTGCTGTGTTGCGATGGCAAGGTCAGGCAGACAAATCACATGCTCAGTGAAATGCACGTAGCTCTTGTTCCTTGTCAGAAAAGCAAGGAAGTTGTGAGTACCGTGTTACAATGTGTTGCAAGCGTGGGGCTCTTTCTTCTGTGGGTTTGGGATGCGTCTGTCTGAGCTGTGTGGGCTCTGTGTGTTTTGCCCCCTGGTCATTATGTCTGTCCGGACAGCCGTTGTGTGTCTGCCTATGCTGCACAAAGGCTGCCCGCTGAAGCAGGGAGTAGCTCACATCCAGCCGTTGCGATGCACGCAATTGCAGCTCAGCAGGCAAGAAGGCTGTGTTGACCCTTTGAATACAGAAGTCTCATGTTCTCTGAGGGAGAGCAGCAAAACGCACAACAAGATCTTCCTTTGGCCCATAAGGGGAGGGTTGCGTGGGCTGTCTCCTTGGGATTGCCTTGGAAATATGGCAGCACTAACGGTGTTGGGATAGGCTGTAACCGTGCAGAGCTGTGAGAACATGTTCATTGTCGTTGGGTGCACTGTATGAAAACGCCACGAGGTGCTTCAAAGGACTGTGTCTGAAGGTCGAATCGAGATGAACTTGGAAAAGGGCCCTTGACTTTGGTCTCATGCTTGTTGTTCCGGAATTCAGAGGCTTCTTGATGGGAGTGGAAAGGTGTCCCGATATGATTTTCTGGGTTTGTGTTAGAGCATTTGCATCCTCCTTTTTGCCCTTTCTCCTTCTACCCTGCAGACTGCCTTTGAGCATTGTCTTACCTATTCCTCTTGAGAAGGACTGTCACCCCATGTGTAATAACGGATTGCTTGACTGCAGGCAGTGTGGCAGGGAATAGCTGGAAAGCTTCACGCTGTGTTGTGCTGCAGTTAGAAACTGTACCGTTGTAAACCGGGATACCCTTGTGTGTAAAAGTGAAATAAAGAGAGCAGCTGAATGCCTTGTGTGGAGAGAGTCTTTGTGGAGATGTTCTTTCTGGGGAAGCTCTGTCCAAGTTTTCAAAAGGCCGGGAGGCTTTTTTTTCTCATTTTGTCCCTTGGCTGAGGTGAAGTTGAAGGGGTCCATTTCCTCGCTTTGGAGACGCAGCCGACAGAGCATTCAGTAAAACTGTGGGGATCACGGATTTGCTGGCAGGCCTGTATGGGTCTTGTGAGCCCTGATCTTCTGGCTGCAGCAGGGCCCGGTTCGATCGAGGTCAGGGGAAACTGGCGGCTACCCTAGCAGGGGCCCTGGGTGTGCAAAGGCCTCTGCAAAGGCGTGAGGTGGGGGCAGTGACCTGTCCAACTCTCCCAAGAGCTCCAGCTGCAGATGGCAACTGTAAGGCGTTCAAGCACAAAGTGTTTTGATTCTAAAGGCTTTGGGGGATGGACGGCACAAAGACAGGATACACGTTCCTTTGGGGAAGTATTTGGGGGAGCCCCAGGAGGTGGGCAATTGGTGGGTGAAAACCACTACCAGGGAGAGGATTCGCTCTTGGGAAATGCAGAGGACTACAGTTGTCCCTTCCGCAAAGGCCCCGATAAAAAGGTAAGTCCAGAGGACAAGCTGGTATAGTGATGCTGACTGGAAGACCGCTGTAGCTCGAGGACTGAGTGATCCACAGTCCCGTTAATCTGGGAAGGCACGCGCCTGTGCCGTGCTCTGCTGTGCTGTGCTGCATAAATCCCTGGTCAGCAGGACAAACTCAGCTCTCACTCAGGGGTGATGAGACAGCTGCCTGCAAGCAAGAAGTCCGCATGCGAACGTCTTTTACTGTGACAGTAGAAATGATGAATAGAATTGCTGTCTTGCAGGGAAGTCCTAAAACAGTGAGGACACTCTTTCAATTCTATGATGGGGGTCTGCGTGGCACGCTGTGTGTGGCTGGAGTTCTGTGTGAAGCTACTCTGCTCAGGGTTCTCCGCATCTAAAGGGACGAAGGATTCTCTATGCCAGCCTCTTCCTGTAGTGTGAGCTGTAACAGAGGGAGTTGTGAAGGACATCTTAGAGAGTCGGCGTGTCTCTCTTACTGAGATCTCAAGGAGCCAGCATCTCCGGGTGTAAAGCTGCTGCTTCTCAGGTTGCTGCAAGTCGAGGGTCTGGGTGTCTGATGCGGGTGATAACTAGATGGTTTATTGTGGTTTTTCCCCTGTGAGAGGGGGAGGCTGTTTCCCGTATCAGAGGGCCGGAACACGCTGCGGAGCTTTCCCGAGGGGCTCGTCAGAGGTGCCGTTTAGGAAGCAATGCGGTGGGCAGGACTTGTCAGAGAGCCTCTCCTGAACGCATGCATGTCCCGCGAATCCGTCAGCACCGTTCTGAGGGATGCTGGCAAGCGCGGGGCTGCAGCAGGCGCTGTTGGCTGAGCAGGAGTGGGAAGCCGGCAAGGCGGAGGGCCGCTTCCCGGCGCCGGAGCGCTGCAGGTGCTGTGTGCGGCTGCGAGTATCGCTGTTGGCCTCTGCAAAGGCGTGAGGTGGGGGCAGTGACCTTTGCAACTGACCCAAGAGCTCCAGCTGCGCTGAGGCGGGCGAGGACGAAGAAGCGCTGTGCAGCTGGCAGCCCGCTGGCGAGAGGGAAGGCAACGCGGGCCGCACGGCCCCTCCCGCCGTTGAGCCGGCGGAGTGGCCGGCCGGCAGGCGCGTCCACGCCTGAGCCTCGCCGGGAGCCGCCTGCGTTCCCCGTCGTCAGCCTGAGATTCCCGAGGAGCCGTAGTGCCGTGCTGGGCTGCTACCTGCGGAGGCTCTCGCCCGGCTGCTCGACCGGGGAGCGCGGCTCGGTGCCGCCGGGCTGAGCCTCCGCCCCACGGCGCCGTGGGAAACGGGTTGTGCTCGTCTCGCCGCCGTGTTTCTCCAAGGGCGCGGACTGGCGTCCCGGCAGCCAAGCGCGCCCGCCTGCCCGCGGGCTCCGGGCAGCGGGGAGCGGGGCAGGACGCGGGGCAGCTGCCGGCGCCGCCCGTGCGCTCGGACTCGAGCGGCGGCCCCGCAGGGCTCTCGGCGCTCCTTCCCGGCGCTTCCCGCCCCGGCGCGGTGTGCGCGCGGGTCCGTGCGCCGGGGCGAGCCGGCAGCGCGGGCAGCGGGCGGCGGCGGGCGCAGTGCCGCCGCGGGCCGCAGGGTGGTGCTCCCGGCCAAGGCGGCGCCGAGCGGCTGCGGGCGGGGAGGCGGCCGAGCCCAGCCCGGCCGAGCGCAGCCCGGCCCAGACGAGCCGGGCAGCGGCGGCGAGCGGCGGCGAGCGGCGGCGAGCGGTGCCCCGTGCAATCCGCTGCCGGGCCACGGCGGCCGCGCTCCGGGCCGCCGGCCGCACTCGGCGAGAGGGAGGGCGCCCGCCCGCCGCCCCGCCGCGCCGCCGCGCCGCCGCCGGGCGCCGCTTTCGGCGGAGGACCGCGCGGGCGATCGGCGAGGCGGAGGCTGTCCGCCGCCGCGACATGGCGATCGCAAGGCAAGTGCTCTGTCTCTCTGCTTTCCTCTCCCTGCCGCACGCTCGCTCCGAGCCCCTCCGCTACTCCGTAGCCGAGGAGGCGGAGAGCGGCTCCGTGGTAGCCAACGTGGCGGAGGACGCGGGGCTGGCCCCGGCGCAGCTCGCGGCTCGCCGCGCCCGCCTGGCCTCGGACGACGGCCGGCAGCACTTTCGCTTAGACCGCGGCACCGGCCGCCTCGTAGTGGCGGACAGGCTGGACCGGGAGGAGCTGTGCGGGCAGTCCGCTACCTGCACGCTCCCCTTCGAGCTCCTGCTGGCGAACCCCCTGCAGTTCTTTCGGGTCGAGGTGGCGGTGCAGGACGTCAACGACCATTCCCCCGTTTTCCCGGAGGAACGAGTCACTTTTAAGATCCCGGAAACGAGCGACCCGGGCTCGCGTTTCCCGCTGGAGGGGGCTCGGGACCTGGATGTTGGCAGCAACAGCATCCAGGCTTACAGCATCTCTCCCGACAACGAGTACTTTAGTGTCTCCTTTGGGAGTCGGAGTAAGGGAGACAAATATGTGGAACTGGTCTTGGAAAAGCCGCTAGACAGAGAGGAGCAGGCGGAGGTGGGTTTCAGCCTCATCGCCATGGACGGAGGCTCTCCGCCGAGGAGTGGGACCACCCAAATCCACATTGTCGTTCTAGATGTAAATGACAATGCTCCTGTCTTCACAGAGGAGCGGTACCTTGGTCAGGTTTTGGAAAATGCACCGGAGGGCTCTGTGGTCCTCAGCGTGGTGGCAACCGATCGGGACATGGGAATCAACGGGGACATCACCTATCAGTTCAGCCAAGCAGTGGGCCAGAGCCACTCGGCATTCGCACTTGACCCCACCAGCGGTGAAATTAAAGTCACAAAGCCTCTGGACTTTGAGGCAGCACAGAATCACGAGCTCAGCGTGCGGGCCACAGATGGCGGGGGCCTCTCGTCAATCTGCAAGGTGTTGGTGGAGGTGGTGGATGTGAATGACAATGCACCAGAGCTGGTGGTCAATTCCTTCAGCAGCCCCCTCCCCGAGAACGCGTTACCCGGGACGGTGGTCGCCCTCTTTACTGTCAGGGACCGAGATGCCGGTGCCAACGGGAAGATCACCTGTGCCCTTGAAGACCAGCTGTCGTTCTCCCTGCGGCCGGCCTATAAGAATTACTACGAGCTGGTGACCGTGAGCACTCTGGACAGGGAGGAGACGGCACGGTACATCCTCACTGTCACAGCAGCAGACGCGGGGTCACCTCCTCTCACGACCACCCAGACCTTCACGGTGGACATCTCCGATGTCAACGACAATGCACCTGTCTTCAACCAGACGTCGTACACCATGCATGTGCGTGAGAACAATGCCCCCACGGTGCTCGTCGGAGCCGTCAGTGCCGCGGATGCCGACGTGGGGCCCAATGCCAAGGTGACCTATTCCCTGGCACCAGCCCACCCCGCAGAGCAGCCTCCCTGCTCCTGCATCTCTGTGAACTCTGAGAACGGGCAGGTGTTTGTGCTGCGGCCTCTGGACTATGAGCAGGTGAGGCAGATGGAAGTCTTGGTGAGCGCCTCCGATGCGGGCTCTCCTCGCCTTAGTGCCAACGTCACCGTCCGCCTTGTCGTGGTGGATGAGAATGACAATGCGCCACTGGTGCTGTACCCGTCGCACGACAGCAGCCCACCATCCAGCGAGCTGGTGCCCATGTCGGCTGAGGCAGGGTACCTCATCACCAAAGTGGTGGCCGTGGATGCCGACTCGGGGCAGAACTCGTGGCTCTCGTACCACCTGCTGAGGGCCACCGACCCCGGGCTGTTTGTGGTGGGTGCGCAGAGTGGGGAGGTGCGGCTGAGGAGGCCCGTGACAGAGAGAGACACCGTGAAGCAGAAGCTCGTTGTCCTGGTGCGAGACAACGGGCAGCCACCGCTGTCGGCCACCGTGGCGCTGAGCGCACTGCTGCTCAGTGACTTCTCAGACATGCGCCTACCGCACAGCAGCCTGGCCACGGAGGATGACAGCGGCTCCCTGACAACCTATTTAATCATTTCATTGGTCTGTGTCTCGCTCCTCTTCCTCACGTCCACGGCAGCCTTCGTCGCTCGCAAGATGTGCAAGAGAAAGGAGCTGAAGGGTGGGCATGTGGTTTACGGCGCTGGCAACTTGCAGAGCGGCCTGGCTGATTCAGCTGCTGCGGGGACCCTGTCCCACGCCTATTGCTACGAGATCAACCTCACGACAGGCTCGGGCAACAGCGAGTTCAAGTTCCTGAAGCCCATCCTCCCCAGCCTGCCACCACAGCACTGTGGCACGAGCGGGGGCACTGACGGCGAACGAGATTTCCCCCGTGGCCCTATCACCACGGAGGACATGGCACCAGACAACGCCGGCATGCTCTCTGCAGAAGAGTTCAATAGTCTTTCCTTTAACTAGCATGGAGTCAGCCCAGCCAGAGGCTTCATGCCTCCTGATCGGAAGGGAGCTGGGCTACAACACGGGGCAATGGTTCCTCCAGACTAAATCTGCATTTGCAATTGGTGTCACTGATTTCCCTCCAATTCTAAGTCAGAAGAAAGGTTGTCTCCCCCTCCAAACCAACCAACCAACCAACCAACCAAACAAACAAACAAACAAAGAAAAAACCTAAAGGCTCCCTCTCTCAGGCAATAATATCTTTCAGCTCTGCTGCAGCCATTTCTGAAATGCTTTGAGAGTGGGGTTAGTCCCAGGAGCCCCCGGCTAAGTTCTTGCCTCACTTTTTTTTTTTTTTTATTCTGTGCTGTGTTGCGATGGCAAGGTCAGGCAGACAAATCACATGCTCAGTGAAATGCACGTAGCTCTTGTTCCTTGTCAGAAAAGCAAGGAAGTTGTGAGTACCGTGTTACAATGTGTTGCAAGCGTGGGGCTCTTTCTTCTGTGGGTTTGGGATGCGTCTGTCTGAGCTGTGTGGGCTCTGTGTGTTTTGCCCCCTGGTCATTATGTCTGTCCGGACAGCCGTTGTGTGTCTGCCTATGCTGCACAAAGGCTGCCCGCTGAAGCAGGGAGTAGCTCACATCCAGCCGTTGCGATGCACGCAATTGCAGCTCAGCAGGCAAGAAGGCTGTGTTGACCCTTTGAATACAGAAGTCTCATGTTCTCTGAGGGAGAACAGCAAAACGCACAACAAGATCTTCCTTTGGCCCATAAGGGGAGGGTTGCGTGGGCTGTCTCCTTGGGATTGCCTTGGAAATATGGCAGCACTAACGGTGTTGGGATAGGCTGTAACCGTGCAGAGCTGTGAGAACATGTTCATTGTCGTTGGGTGCACTGTATGAAAACGCCACGAGGTGCTTCAAAGGACTGTGTCTGAAGGTCGAATCGAGATGAACTTGGAAAAGGGCCCTTGACTTTGGTCTCATGCTTGTTGTTCTGGAATTCAGAGGCTTCTTGATGGGAGTGGAAAGGTGTCCCGATATGATTTTCTGGGTTTGTGTTAGAGCATTTGCATCCTCCTTTTTGCCCTTTCTCCTTCTACCCTGCAGACTGCCTTTGAGCATTGTCTTACCTATTCCTCTTGAGAAGGACTGTCACCCCATGTGTAATAACGGATTGCTTGACTGCAGGCAGTGTGGCAGGGAATAGCTGGAAAGCTTCACGCTGTGTTGTGCTGCAGTTAGAAACTGTACCGTTGTAAACCGGGATACCCTTGTGTGTAAAAGTGAAATAAAGAGAGCAGCTGAATGCCTTGTGTGGAGAGAGTCTTTGTGGAGATGTTCTTTCTGGGGAAGCTCTGTCCAAGTTTTCAAAAGGCCGGGAGGCTTTTTTTTCTCATTTTGTCCCTTGGCTGAGGTGAAGTTGAAGGGGTCCATTTCCTCGCTTTGGAGACGCAGCCGACAGAGCATTCAGTAAAACTGTGGGGATCACGGATTTGCTGGCAGGCCTGTATGGGTCTTGTGAGCCCTGATCTTCTGGCTGCAGCAGGGCCCGGTTCGATTGAGGTCAGGGGAAACTGGCGGCTACCCTAGCAGGGGCCCTGGGTGTGCAAAGGCCTCTGCAAAGGCGTGAGGTGGGGGCAGTGACCTGTCCAACTCTCCCAAGAGCTCCAGCTGCAGATGGCAACTGTAAGGCGTTCAAGCACAAAGTGTTTTGATTCTAAAGGCTTTGGGGGATGGACGGCACAAAGACAGGATACACGTTCCTTTGGGGAAGTATTTGGGGGAGCCCCAGGAGGTGGGCAATTGGTGGGTGAAAACCACTACCAGGGAGAGGATTCGCTCTTGGGAAATGCAGAGGACTACAGTTGTCCCTTCCGCAAAGGCCCCGATAAAAAGGTAAGTCCAGAGGACAAGCTGGTATAGTGATGCTGACTGGAAGACCGCTGTAGCTCGAGGACTGAGTGATCCACAGTCCCGTTAATCTGGGAAGGCACGCGCCTGTGCCGTGCTCTGCTGTGCTGTGCTGCATAAATCCCTGGTCAGCAGGACAAACTCAGCTCTCACTCAGGGGTGATGAGACAGCTGCCTGCAAGCAAGAAGTCCGCATGCGAACGTCTTTTACTGTGACAGTAGAAATGATGAATAGAATTGCTGTCTTGCAGGGAAGTCCTAAAACGGTGAGGACACTCTTTCAATTCTATGATGGGGGTCTGCGTGGCACGCTGTGTGTGGCTGGAGTTCTGTGTGAAGCTACTCTGCTCAGGGTTCTCCGCATCTAAAGGGACGAAGGATTCTCTATGCCAGCCTCTTCCTGTAGTGTGAGCTGTAACAGAGGGAGTTGTGAAGGACATCTTAGAGAGTCGGCGTGTCTCTCTTACTGAGATCTCAAGGAGCCAGCATCTCCGGGTGTAAAGCTGCTGCTTCTCAGGTTGCTGCAAGTCGAGGGTCTGGGTGTCTGATGCGGGTGATAACTAGATGGTTTATTGTGGTTTTTCCCCTGTGAGAGGGGGAGGCTGTTTCCCGTATCAGAGGGCCGGAACACGCTGCGGAGCTTTCCCGAGGGGCTCGTCGGAGGTGCCGTTTAGGAAGCAATGCGGTGGGCAGGACTTGTCAGAGAGCCTCTCCTGAACGCATGCATGTCCCGCGAATCCGTCAGCACCGTTCTGAGGGATGCTGGCAAGCGCGGGGCTGCAGCAGGCGCTGTTGGCTGAGCAGGAGTGGGAAGCCGGCAAGGCGGAGGGCCGCTTCCCGGCGCCGGAGCGCTGCAGGTGCTGTGTGCGGCTGCGAGTATCGCTGTTGGCCTCTGCAAAGGCGTGAGGTGGGGGCAGTGACCTTTGCAACTGACCCAAGAGCTCCAGCTGCGCTGAGGCGGGCGAGGACGAAGAAGCGCTGTGCAGCTGGCAGCCCGCTGGCGAGAGGGAAGGCAACGCGGGCCGCACGGCCCCTCCCGCCGTTGAGCCGGCGGAGTGGCCGGCCGGCAGGCGCGTCCACGCCTGAGCCTCGCCGGGAGCCGCCTGCGTTCCCCGTCGTCAGCCTGAGATTCCCGAGGAGCCGTAGTGCCGTGCTGGGCTGCTACCTGCGGAGGCTCTCGCCCGGCTGCTCGACCGGGGAGCGCGGCTCGGTGCCGCCGGGCTGAGCCTCCGCCCCACGGCGCCGTGGGAAACGGGTTGTGCTCGTCTCGCCGCCGTGTTTCTCCAAGGGCGCGGACTGGCGTCCCGGCAGCCAAGCGCGCCCGCCTGCCCGCGGGCTCCGGGCAGCGGGGAGCGGGGCAGGACGCGGGGCAGCTGCCGGCGCCGCCCGTGCGCTCGGACTCGAGCGGCGGCCCCGCAGGGCTCTCGGCGCTCCTTCCCGGCGCTTCCCGCCCCGGCGCGGTGTGCGCGCGGGTCCGTGCGCCGGGGCGAGCCGGCAGCGCGGGCAGCGGGCGGCGGCGGGCGCAGTGCCGCCGCGGGCCGCAGGGTGGTGCTCCCGGCCAAGGCGGCGCCGAGCGGCTGCGGGCGGGGAGGCGGCCGAGCCCAGCCCGGCCGAGCGCAGCCCGGCCCAGACGAGCCGGGCAGCGGCGGCGAGCGGCGGCGAGCGGCGGCGAGCGGTGCCCCGTGCAATCCGCTGCCGGGCCACGGCGGCCGCGCTCCGGGCCGCCGGCCGCACTCGGCGAGAGGGAGGGCGCCCGCCCGCCGCCCCGCCGCGCCGCCGCGCCGCCGCCGGGCGCCGCTTTCGGCGGAGGACCGCGCGGGCGATCGGCGAGGCGGAGGCTGTCCGCCGCCGCGACATGGCGATCACAAGGCAAGTGCTCTGTCTCTCTGCTTTCCTCTCCCTGCCGCACGCTCGCTCCGAGCCCCTCCGCTACTCCGTAGCCGAGGAGGCGGAGAGCGGCTCCGTGGTAGCCAACGTGGCGGAGGACGCGGGGCTGGCCCCGGCGCAGCTCGCGGCTCGCCGCGCCCGCCTGGCCTCGGACGACGGCCGGCAGCACTTTCGCTTAGACCGCGGCACCGGCCGCCTCGTAGTGGCGGACAGGCTGGACCGGGAGGAGCTGTGCGGGCAGTCCGCTACCTGCACGCTCCCCTTCGAGCTCCTGCTGGCGAACCCCCTGCAGTTCTTTCGGGTCGAGGTGGCGGTGCAGGACGTCAACGACCATTCGCCCGTTTTCCCGGAGGAACGAGTCACTTTTAAGATCCTGGAAACGAGCGACCCGGGCTCGCGTTTCCCGCTGGAGGGGGCTCGGGACCTGGATGTTGGCAGCAACAGCATCCAGGCTTACAGCATCTCTCCCGACAACGAGTACTTTAGTGTCTCCTTTGGCAGTCAGAGTGAGGACGACAAATATGTGGAACTGGTCTTGGAAAAGCCTCTAGACAGAGAGGAGCAGGCGGAGGTGGGTTTCAGCCTCATCGCCATGGACGGAGGCTCTCCGCCGAGGAGTGGGACCACCCAAATCCACATTGTCGTTCTAGATGTAAATGACAACACTCCTGTCTTCAGCCAGAAAGTCTACGTTGGTCAGGTCTTGGAAAATGCACCGGAGGGCTCTGTGGTCCTCAGCGTGGTGGCAACCGATCGGGACATGGGCATCAACGGGGACATCACCTATCAGTTCAGCCAAGCAGTGGGCCAGAGCCACTCGGCATTCGCACTTGACCCCACCAGCGGTGAAATTAAAGTCACAAAGCCTCTGGACTTTGAGGCAGCACAGAATCACGAGCTCAGCGTGCGGGCCACAGATGGCGGGGGCCTCTCGTCAATCTGCAAGGTGTTGGTGGAGGTGGTGGATGTGAATGACAATGCACCAGAGCTGGTGGTCAATTCCTTCAGCAGCCCCCTCCCCGAGAACGCGTTACCCGGGACGGTGGTCGCCCTCTTTACTGTCAGGGACCGAGATGCCGGTGCCAACGGGAAGATCACCTGTGCCCTTGAAGACCAGCTGTCGTTCTCCCTGCGGCCGGCCTATAAGAATTACTACGAGCTGGTGACCGTGAGCACTCTGGACAGGGAGGAGACGGCACGGTACATCCTCACTGTCACAGCAGCAGACGCGGGGTCACCTCCTCTCACGACCACCCAGACCTTCACGGTGGACATCTCCGATGTCAACGACAATGCACCTGTCTTCAACCAGACGTCGTACACCATGCATGTGCGTGAGAACAATGCCCCCACGGTGCTCGTCGGAGCCGTCAGTGCCGCGGATGCCGACGTGGGGCCCAATGCCAAGGTGACCTATTCCCTGGCACCAGCCCACCCCGCAGAGCAGCCTCCCTGCTCCTGCATCTCTGTGAACTCTGAGAACGGGCAGGTGTTTGTGCTGCGGCCTCTGGACTATGAGCAGGTGAGGCAGATGGAAGTCTTGGTGAGCGCCTCCGATGCGGGCTCTCCTCGCCTTAGTGCCAACGTCACCGTCCGCCTTGTCGTGGTGGATGAGAATGACAATGCGCCGCTGGTGCTGTACCCGTTGCACGACAGCAGCCCACCATCCAGCGAGCTGGTGCCCATGTCGGCTGAGGCAGGGTACCTCATCACCAAAGTGGTGGCCGTGGATGCCGACTCGGGGCAGAACTCGTGGCTCTCGTACCACCTGCTGAGGGCCACCGACCCCGGGCTGTTTGTGGTGGGTGCGCAGAGTGGGGAGGTGCGGCTGAGGAGGCCCGTGACAGAGAGAGACACCGTGAAGCAGAAGCTCGTTGTCCTGGTGCGAGAGAACGGGCAGCCACCGCTGTCGGCCACCGTGGCGCTGAGCGCACTGCTGCTCAGTGACTTCTCAGACATGCGCCTACCGCACAGCAGCCTGGCCACGGAGGATGACAGCGGCTCCCTGACAACCTATTTAATCATTTCATTGGTCTGTGTCTCGCTCCTCTTCCTCACGTCCACGGCAGCCTTCGTCGCTCGCAAGATGTGCAAGAGAAAGGAGCTGAAGGGTGGGCATGTGGTTTACGGCGCTGGCAACTTGCAGAGCGGCCTGGCTGATTCAGCTGCTGCGGGGACCCTGTCCCACGCCTATTGCTACGAGATCAACCTCACGACAGGCTCGGGCAACAGCGAGTTCAAGTTCCTGAAGCCCATCCTCCCCAGCCTGCCACCACAGCACTGTGGCACGAGCGGGGACACTGACGGCGAACGAGATTTCCCCCGTGGCCCTATCACCACGGAGGACGTGGCACCAGACAACGCCGGCATGCTCTCTGCAGAAGAGTTCAATAGTCTTTCCTTTAACTAGCATGGAGTCAGCCCAGCCAGAGGCTTCATGCCTCCTGATCGGAAGGGAGCTGGGCTACAACACGGGGCAATGGTTCCTCCAGACTAAATCTGCATTTGCAATTGGTGTCACTGATTTCCCTCCAATTCTAAGTCAGAAGAAAGGTTGTCTCCCCCTCCAAACAAACAAACAAACAAACAAACAAACAAAGAAAAAACCTAAAGGCTCCCTCTCTCAGGCAATAATATCTTTCAGCTCTGCTGCAGCCATTTCTGAAATGCTTTGAGAGTGGGGTTAGTCCCAGGAGCCCCCGGCTAAGTTCTTGCCTCACTTTTTTTTTTTTTTTATTCTGTGCTGTGTTGCGATGGCAAGGTCAGGCAGACAAATCACATGCTCAGTGAAATGCACGTAGCTCTTGTTCCTTGTCAGAAAAGCAAGGAAGTTGTGAGTACCGTGTTACAATGTGTTGCAAGCGTGGGGCTCTTTCTTCTGTGGGTTTGGGATGCGTCTGTCTGAGCTGTGTGGGCTCTGTGTGTTTTGCCCCCTGGTCATTATGTCTGTCCGGACAGCCGTTGTGTGTCTGCCTATGCTGCACAAAGGCTGCCCGCTGAAGCAGGGAGTAGCTCACATCCAGCCGTTGCGATGCACGCAATTGCAGCTCAGCAGGCAAGAAGGCTGTGTTGACCCTTTGAATACAGAAGTCTCATGTTCTCTGAGGGAGAGCAGCAAAACGCACAACAAGATCTTCCTTTGGCCCATAAGGGGAGGGTTGCGTGGGCTGTCTCCTTGGGATTGCCTTGGAAATATGGCAGCACTAACGGTGTTGGGATAGGCTGTAACCGTGCAGAGCTGTGAGAACATGTTCATTGTCGTTGGGTGCACTGTATGAAAACGCCACGAGGTGCTTCAAAGGACTGTGTCTGAAGGTCGAATCGAGATGAACTTGGAAAAGGGCCCTTGACTTTGGTCTCATGCTTGTTGTTCCGGAATTCAGAGGCTTCTTGATGGGAGTGGAAAGGTGTCCCGATATGATTTTCTGGGTTTGTGTTAGAGCATTTGCATCCTCCTTTTTGCCCTTTCTCCTTCTACCCTGCAGACTGCCTTTGAGCATTGTCTTACCTATTCCTCTTGAGAAGGACTGTCACCCCATGTGTAATAACGGATTGCTTGACTGCAGGCAGTGTGGCAGGGAATAGCTGGAAAGCTTCACGCTGTGTTGTGCTGCAGTTAGAAACTGTACCGTTGTAAACCGGGATACCCTTGTGTGTAAAAGTGAAATAAAGAGAGCAGCTGAATGCCTTGTGTGGAGAGAGTCTTTGTGGAGATGTTCTTTCTGGGGAAGCTCTGTCCAAGTTTTCAAAAGGCCGGGAGGCTTTTTTTTCTCATTTTGTCCCTTGGCTGAGGTGAAGTTGAAGGGGTCCATTTCCTCGCTTTGGAGACGCAGCCGACGGAGCATTCAGTAAAACTGTGGGGATCACGGATTTGCTGGCAGGCCTGTATGGGTCTTGTGAGCCCTGATCTTCTGGCTGCAGCAGGGCCCGGTTCGATCGAGGTCAGGGGAAACTGGCGGCTACCCTAGCAGGGGCCCTGGGTGTGCAAAGGCCTCTGCAAAGGCGTGAGGTGGGGGCAGTGACCTGTCCAACTCTCCCAAGAGCTCCAGCTGCAGATGGCAACTGTAAGGCGTTCAAGCACAAAGTGTTTTGATTCTAAAGGCTTTGGGGGATGGACGGCACAAAGACAGGATACACGTTCCTTTGGGGAAGTATTTGGGGGAGCCCCAGGAGGTGGGCAATTGGTGGGTGAAAACCACTACCAGGGAGAGGATTCGCTCTTGGGAAATGCAGAGGACTACAGTTGTCCCTTCCGCAAAGGCCCCGATAAAAAGGTAAGTCCAGAGGACAAGCTGGTATAGTGATGCTGACTGGAAGACCGCTGTAGCTCGAGGACTGAGTGATCCACAGTCCCGTTAATCTGGGAAGGCACGCGCCTGTGCCGTGCTGTGCTGTGCTGCATAAATCCCTGGTCAGCAGGATAAACTCAGCTCTCACTCAGGGGTGGTGAGACAGCTGCCTGCAAGCAAGAAGTCCGCATGCGAACGTCTTTTACTGTGACAGTAGAAATGATGAATAGAATTGCTGTCTTGCAGGGAAGTCCTAAAACGGTGAGGACACTCTTTCAATTCTATGATGGGGGTCTGCGTGGCACGCTGTGTGTGGCTGGAGTTCTGTGTGAAGCTACTCTGCTCAGGGTTCTCCGCATCTAAAGGGACGAAGGATTCTCTATGCCAGCCTCTTCCTGTAGTGTGAGCTGTAACAGAGGGAGTTGTGAAGGACATCTTAGAGAGTCGGCGTGTCTCTCTTACTGAGATCTCAAGGAGCCAGCATCTCCGGGTGTAAAGCTGCTGCTTCTCAGGTTGCTGCAAGTCGAGGGTCTGGGTGTCTGATGCGGGTGATAACTAGATGGTTTATTGTGGTTTTTCCCCTGTGAGAGGGGGAGGCTGTTTCCCGTATCAGAGGGCCGGAACACACTGCGGAGCTTTCCCGAGGGGCTCGTCGGAGGTGCCGTTTAGGAAGCAATGCGGTGGGCAGGACTTGTCAGAGAGCCTCTCCTGAACGCATGCATGTCCCGCGAATCCGTCAGCACCGTTCTGAGGGATGCTGGCAAGCGCGGGGCTGCAGCAGGCGCTGTTGGCTGAGCAGGAGTGGGAAGCCGGCAAGGCGGAGGGCCGCTTCCCGGCGCCGGAGCGCTGCAGGTGCTGTGTGCGGCTGCGAGTATCGCTGTTGGCCTCTGCAAAGGCGTGAGGTGGGGGCAGTGACCTTTGCAACTGACCCAAGAGCTCCAGCTGCGCTGAGGCGGGCGAGGACGAAGAAGCGCTGTGCAGCTGGCAGCCCGCTGGCGAGAGGGAAGGCAACGCGGGCCGCACGGCCCCTCCCGCCGTTGAGCCGGCGGAGTGGCCGGCCGGCAGGCGCGTCCACGCCTGAGCCTCGCCGGGAGCCGCCTGCGTTCCCCGTCGTCAGCCTGAGATTCCCGAGGAGCCGTAGTGCCGTGCTGGGCTGCTACCTGCGGAGGCTCTCGCCCGGCTGCTCGACCGGGGAGCGCGGCTCGGTGCCGCCGGGCTGAGCCTCCGCCCCACGGCGCCGTGGGAAACGGGTTGTGCTCGTCTCGCCGCCGTGTTTCTCCAAGGGCGCGGACTGGCGTCCCGGCAGCCAAGCGCGCCCGCCTGCCCGCGGGCTCCGGGCAGCGGGGAGCGGGGCAGGACGCGGGGCAGCTGCCGGCGCCGCCCGTGCGCTCGGACTCGAGCGGCGGCCCCGCAGGGCTCTCGGCGCTCCTTCCCGGCGCTTCCCGCCCCGGCGCGGTGTGCGCGCGGGTCCGTGCGCCGGGGCGAGCCGGCAGCGCGGGCAGCGGGCGGCGGCGGGCGCAGTGCCGCCGCGGGCCGCAGGGTGGTGCTCCCGGCCAAGGCGGCGCCGAGCGGCTGCGGGCGGGGAGGCGGCCGAGCCCAGCCCGGCCGAGCGCAGCCCGGCCCAGACGAGCCGGGCAGCGGCGGCGAGCGGCGGCGAGCGGCGGCGAGCGGTGCCCCGTGCAATCCGCTGCCGGGCCACGGCGGCCGCGCTCCGGGCCGCCGGCCGCACTCGGCGAGAGGGAGGGCGCCCGCCCGCCGCCCCGCCGCGCCGCCGCGCCGCCGCCGGGCGCCGCTTTCGGCGGAGGACCGCGCGGGCGATCGGCGAGGCGGAGGCTGTCCGCCGCCGCGACATGGCGATCGCAAGGCAAGTGCTCTGTCTCTCTGCTTTCCTCTCCCTGCCGCACGCTCGCTCCGAGCCCCTCCGCTACTCCGTAGCCGAGGAGGCGGAGAGCGGCTCCGTGGTAGCCAACGTGGCGGAGGACGCGGGGCTGGCCCCGGCGCAGCTCGCGGCTCGCCGCGCCCGCCTGGCCTCGGACGACGGCCGGCAGCACTTTCGCTTAGACCGCGGCACCGGCCGCCTCGTAGTGGCGGACAGGCTGGACCGGGAGGAGCTGTGCGGGCAGTCCGCTACCTGCACGCTCCCCTTCGAGCTCCTGCTGGCGAACCCCCTGCAGTTCTTTCGGGTCGAGGTGGCGGTGCAGGACGTCAACGACCATTCCCCCGTTTTCCCGGAGGAACGAGTCACTTTTAAGATCCCGGAAACGAGCGACCCGGGCTCGCGTTTCCCGCTGGAGGGGGCTCGGGACCTGGATGTTGGCAGCAACAGCATCCAGGCTTACAGCATCTCTCCCGACAACGAGTACTTTAGTGTCTCCTTTGGGAGTCGGAGTAAGGGAGACAAATATGTGGAACTGGTCTTGGAAAAGCCGCTAGACAGAGAGGAGCAGGCGGAGGTGGGTTTCAGCCTCATCGCCATGGACGGAGGCTCTCCGCCGAGGAGTGGGACCACCCAAATCCACATTGTCGTTCTAGATGTAAATGACAATGCTCCTGTCTTCACAGAGGAGCGGTACCTTGGTCAGGTTTTGGAAAATGCACCGGAGGGCTCTGTGGTCCTCAGCGTGGTGGCAACCGATCGGGACATGGGAATCAACGGGGACATCACCTATCAGTTCAGCCAAGCAGTGGGCCAGAGCCACTCGGCATTCGCACTTGACCCCACCAGCGGTGAAATTAAAGTCACAAAGCCTCTGGACTTTGAGGCAGCACAGAATCACGAGCTCAGCGTGCGGGCCACAGATGGCGGGGGCCTCTCGTCAATCTGCAAGGTGTTGGTGGAGGTGGTGGATGTGAATGACAATGCACCAGAGCTGGTGGTCAATTCCTTCAGCAGCCCCCTCCCCGAGAACGCGTTACCCGGGACGGTGGTCGCCCTCTTTACTGTCAGGGACCGAGATGCCGGTGCCAACGGGAAGATCACCTGTGCCCTTGAAGACCAGCTGTCGTTCTCCCTGCGGCCGGCCTATAAGAATTACTACGAGCTGGTGACCGTGAGCACTCTGGACAGGGAGGAGACGGCACGGTACATCCTCACTGTCACAGCAGCAGACGCGGGGTCACCTCCTCTCACGACCACCCAGACCTTCACGGTGGACATCTCCGATGTCAACGACAATGCACCTGTCTTCAACCAGACGTCGTACACCATGCATGTGCGTGAGAACAATGCCCCCACGGTGCTCGTCGGAGCCGTCAGTGCCGCGGATGCCGACGTGGGGCCCAATGCCAAGGTGACCTATTCCCTGGCACCAGCCCACCCCGCAGAGCAGCCTCCCTGCTCCTGCATCTCTGTGAACTCTGAGAACGGGCAGGTGTTTGTGCTGCGGCCTCTGGACTATGAGCAGGTGAGGCAGATGGAAGTCTTGGTGAGCGCCTCCGATGCGGGCTCTCCTCGCCTTAGTGCCAACGTCACCGTCCGCCTTGTCGTGGTGGATGAGAATGACAATGCGCCACTGGTGCTGTACCCGTCGCACGACAGCAGCCCACCATCCAGCGAGCTGGTGCCCATGTCGGCTGAGGCAGGGTACCTCATCACCAAAGTGGTGGCCGTGGATGCCGACTCGGGGCAGAACTCGTGGCTCTCGTACCACCTGCTGAGGGCCACCGACCCCGGGCTGTTTGTGGTGGGTGCGCAGAGTGGGGAGGTGCGGCTGAGGAGGCCCGTGACAGAGAGAGACACCGTGAAGCAGAAGCTCGTTGTCCTGGTGCGAGACAACGGGCAGCCACCGCTGTCGGCCACCGTGGCGCTGAGCGCACTGCTGCTCAGTGACTTCTCAGACATGCGCCTACCGCACAGCAGCCTGGCCACGGAGGATGACAGCGGCTCCCTGACAACCTATTTAATCATTTCATTGGTCTGTGTCTCGCTCCTCTTCCTCACGTCCACGGCAGCCTTCGTCGCTCGCAAGATGTGCAAGAGAAAGGAGCTGAAGGGTGGGCATGTGGTTTACGGCGCTGGCAACTTGCAGAGCGGCCTGGCTGATTCAGCTGCTGCGGGGACCCTGTCCCACGCCTATTGCTACGAGATCAACCTCACGACAGGCTCGGGCAACAGCGAGTTCAAGTTCCTGAAGCCCATCCTCCCCAGCCTGCCACCACAGCACTGTGGCACGAGCGGGGGCACTGACGGCGAACGAGATTTCCCCCGTGGCCCTATCACCACGGAGGACATGGCACCAGACAACGCCGGCATGCTCTCTGCAGAAGAGTTCAATAGTCTTTCCTTTAACTAGCATGGAGTCAGCCCAGCCAGAGGCTTCATGCCTCCTGATCGGAAGGGAGCTGGGCTACAACACGGGGCAATGGTTCCTCCAGACTAAATCTGCATTTGCAATTGGTGTCACTGATTTCCCTCCAATTCTAAGTCAGAAGAAAGGTTGTCTCCCCCTCCAAACCAACCAACCAACCAACCAACCAAACAAACAAACAAACAAAGAAAAAACCTAAAGGCTCCCTCTCTCAGGCAATAATATCTTTCAGCTCTGCTGCAGCCATTTCTGAAATGCTTTGAGAGTGGGGTTAGTCCCAGGAGCCCCCGGCTAAGTTCTTGCCTCACTTTTTTTTTTTTTTTATTCTGTGCTGTGTTGCGATGGCAAGGTCAGGCAGACAAATCACATGCTCAGTGAAATGCACGTAGCTCTTGTTCCTTGTCAGAAAAGCAAGGAAGTTGTGAGTACCGTGTTACAATGTGTTGCAAGCGTGGGGCTCTTTCTTCTGTGGGTTTGGGATGCGTCTGTCTGAGCTGTGTGGGCTCTGTGTGTTTTGCCCCCTGGTCATTATGTCTGTCCGGACAGCCGTTGTGTGTCTGCCTATGCTGCACAAAGGCTGCCCGCTGAAGCAGGGAGTAGCTCACATCCAGCCGTTGCGATGCACGCAATTGCAGCTCAGCAGGCAAGAAGGCTGTGTTGACCCTTTGAATACAGAAGTCTCATGTTCTCTGAGGGAGAGCAGCAAAACGCACAACAAGATCTTCCTTTGGCCCATAAGGGGAGGGTTGCGTGGGCTGTCTCCTTGGGATTGCCTTGGAAATATGGCAGCACTAACGGTGTTGGGATAGGCTGTAACCGTGCAGAGCTGTGAGAACATGTTCATTGTCGTTGGGTGCACTGTATGAAAACGCCACGAGGTGCTTCAAAGGACTGTGTCTGAAGGTCGAATCGAGATGAACTTGGAAAAGGGCCCTTGACTTTGGTCTCATGCTTGTTGTTCCGGAATTCAGAGGCTTCTTGATGGGAGTGGAAAGGTGTCCCGATATGATTTTCTGGGTTTGTGTTAGAGCATTTGCATCCTCCTTTTTGCCCTTTCTCCTTCTACCCTGCAGACTGCCTTTGAGCATTGTCTTACCTATTCCTCTTGAGAAGGACTGTCACCCCATGTGTAATAACGGATTGCTTGACTGCAGGCAGTGTGGCAGGGAATAGCTGGAAAGCTTCACGCTGTGTTGTGCTGCAGTTAGAAACTGTACCGTTGTAAACCGGGATACCCTTGTGTGTAAAAGTGAAATAAAGAGAGCAGCTGAATGCCTTGTGTGGAGAGAGTCTTTGTGGAGATGTTCTTTCTGGGGAAGCTCTGTCCAAGTTTTCAAAAGGCCGGGAGGCTTTTTTTTCTCATTTTGTCCCTTGGCTGAGGTGAAGTTGAAGGGGTCCATTTCCTCGCTTTGGAGACGCAGCCGACGGAGCATTCAGTAAAACTGTGGGGATCACGGATTTGCTGGCAGGCCTGTATGGGTCTTGTGAGCCCTGATCTTCTGGCTGCAGCAGGGCCCGGTTCGATCGAGGTCAGGGGAAACTGGCGGCTACCCTAGCAGGGGCCCTGGGTGTGCAAAGGCCTCTGCAAAGGCGTGAGGTGGGGGCAGTGACCTGTCCAACTCTCCCAAGAGCTCCAGCTGCAGATGGCAACTGTAAGGCGTTCAAGCACAAAGTGTTTTGATTCTAAAGGCTTTGGGGGATGGACGGCACAAAGACAGGATACACGTTCCTTTGGGGAAGTATTTGGGGGAGCCCCAGGAGGTGGGCAATTGGTGGGTGAAAACCACTACCAGGGAGAGGATTCGCTCTTGGGAAATGCAGAGGACTACAGTTGTCCCTTCCGCAAAGGCCCCGATAAAAAGGTAAGTCCAGAGGACAAGCTGGTATAGTGATGCTGACTGGAAGACCGCTGTAGCTCGAGGACTGAGTGATCCACAGTCCCGTTAATCTGGGAAGGCACGCGCCTGTGCCGTGCTCTGCTGTGCTGCATAAATCCCTGGTCAGCAGGATAAACTCAGCTCTCACTCAGGGGTGGTGAGACAGCTGCCTGCAAGCAAGAAGTCCGCATGCGAACGTCTTTTACTGTGACAGTAGAAATGATGAATAGAATTGCTGTCTTGCAGGGAAGTCCTAAAACGGTGAGGACACTCTTTCAATTCTATGATGGGGGTCTGCGTGGCACGCTGTGTGTGGCTGGAGTTCTGTGTGAAGCTACTCTGCTCAGGGTTCTCCGCATCTAAAGGGACGAAGGATTCTCTATGCCAGCCTCTTCCTGTAGTGTGAGCTGTAACAGAGGGAGTTGTGAAGGACATCTTAGAGAGTCGGCGTGTCTCTCTTACTGAGATCTCAAGGAGCCAGCATCTCCGGGTGTAAAGCTGCTGCTTCTCAGGTTGCTGCAAGTCGAGGGTCTGGGTGTCTGATGCGGGTGATAACTAGATGGTTTATTGTGGTTTTTCCCCTGTGAGAGGGGGAGGCTGTTTCCCGTATCAGAGGGCCGGAACACACTGCGGAGCTTTCCCGAGGGGCTCGTCGGAGGTGCCGTTTAGGAAGCAATGCGGTGGGCAGGACTTGTCAGAGAGCCTCTCCTGAACGCATGCATGTCCCGCGAATCCGTCAGCACCGTTCTGAGGGATGCTGGCAAGCGCGGGGCTGCAGCAGGCGCTGTTGGCTGAGCAGGAGTGGGAAGCCGGCAAGGCGGAGGGCCGCTTCCCGGCGCCGGAGCGCTGCAGGTGCTGTGTGCGGCTGCGAGTATCGCTGTTGGCCTCTGCAAAGGCGTGAGGTGGGGGCAGTGACCTTTGCAACTGACCCAAGAGCTCCAGCTGCGCTGAGGCGGGCGAGGACGAAGAAGCGCTGTGCAGCTGGCAGCCCGCTGGCGAGAGGGAAGGCAACGCGGGCCGCACGGCCCCTCCCGCCGTTGAGCCGGCGGAGTGGCCGGCCGGCAGGCGCGTCCACGCCTGAGCCTCGCCGGGAGCCGCCTGCGTTCCCCGTCGTCAGCCTGAGATTCCCGAGGAGCCGTAGTGCCGTGCTGGGCTGCTACCTGCGGAGGCTCTCGCCCGGCTGCTCGACCGGGGAGCGCGGCTCGGTGCCGCCGGGCTGAGCCTCCGCCCCACGGCGCCGTGGGAAACGGGTTGTGCTCGTCTCGCCGCCGTGTTTCTCCAAGGGCGCGGACTGGCGTCCCGGCAGCCAAGCGCGCCCGCCTGCCCGCGGGCTCCGGGCAGCGGGGAGCGGGGCAGGACGCGGGGCAGCTGCCGGCGCCGCCCGTGCGCTCGGACTCGAGCGGCGGCCCCGCAGGGCTCTCGGCGCTCCTTCCCGGCGCTTCCCGCCCCGGCGCGGTGTGCGCGCGGGTCCGTGCGCCGGGGCGAGCCGGCAGCGCGGGCAGCGGGCGGCGGCGGGCGCAGTGCCGCCGCGGGCCGCAGGGTGGTGCTCCCGGCCAAGGCGGCGCCGAGCGGCTGCGGGCGGGGAGGCGGCCGAGCCCAGCCCGGCCGAGCGCAGCCCGGCCCAGACGAGCCGGGCAGCGGCGGCGAGCGGCGGCGAGCGGCGGCGAGCGGTGCCCCGTGCAATCCGCTGCCGGGCCACGGCGGCCGCGCTCCGGGCCGCCGGCCGCACTCGGCGAGAGGGAGGGCGCCCGCCCGCCGCCCCGCCGCGCCGCCGCGCCGCCGCCGGGCGCCGCTTTCGGCGGAGGACCGCGCGGGCGATCGGCGAGGCGGAGGCTGTCCGCCGCCGCGACATGGCGATCGCAAGGCAAGTGCTCTGTCTCTCTGCTTTCCTCTCCCTGCCGCACGCTCGCTCCGAGCCCCTCCGCTACTCCGTAGCCGAGGAGGCGGAGAGCGGCTCCGTGGTAGCCAACGTGGCGGAGGACGCGGGGCTGGCCCCGGCGCAGCTCGCGGCTCGCCGCGCCCGCCTGGCCTCGGACGACGGCCGGCAGCACTTTCGCTTAGACCGCGGCACCGGCCGCCTCGTAGTGGCGGACAGGCTGGACCGGGAGGAGCTGTGCGGGCAGTCCGCTACCTGCACGCTCCCCTTCGAGCTCCTGCTGGCGAACCCCCTGCAGTTCTTTCGGGTCGAGGTGGCGGTGCAGGACGTCAACGACCATTCCCCCGTTTTCCCGGAGGAACGAGTCACTTTTAAGATCCCGGAAACGAGCGACCCGGGCTCGCGTTTCCCGCTGGAGGGGGCTCGGGACCTGGATGTTGGCAGCAACAGCATCCAGGCTTACAGCATCTCTCCCGACAACGAGTACTTTAGTGTCTCCTTTGGGAGTCGGAGTAAGGGAGACAAATATGTGGAACTGGTCTTGGAAAAGCCGCTAGACAGAGAGGAGCAGGCGGAGGTGGGTTTCAGCCTCATCGCCATGGACGGAGGCTCTCCGCCGAGGAGTGGGACCACCCAAATCCACATTGTCGTTCTAGATGTAAATGACAATGCTCCTGTCTTCACAGAGGAGCGGTACCTTGGTCAGGTTTTGGAAAATGCACCGGAGGGCTCTGTGGTCCTCAGCGTGGTGGCAACCGATCGGGACATGGGAATCAACGGGGACATCACCTATCAGTTCAGCCAAGCAGTGGGCCAGAGCCACTCGGCATTCGCACTTGACCCCACCAGCGGTGAAATTAAAGTCACAAAGCCTCTGGACTTTGAGGCAGCACAGAATCACGAGCTCAGCGTGCGGG
The DNA here is from genome assembly GCF_965183815.1 of Platalea leucorodia. NCBI lineage: Eukaryota > Metazoa > Chordata > Aves > Pelecaniformes > Threskiornithidae > Platalea > Platalea leucorodia. The sequence goes on from NW_028121262.1 coordinate 33,954, forward strand.
CCACAGATGGCGGGGGCCTCTCGTCAATCTGCAAGGTGTTGGTGGAGGTGGTGGATGTGAATGACAATGCACCAGAGCTGGTGGTCAATTCCTTCAGCAGCCCCCTCCCCGAGAACGCGTTACCCGGGACGGTGGTCGCCCTCTTTACTGTCAGGGACCGAGATGCCGGTGCCAACGGGAAGATCACCTGTGCCCTTGAAGACCAGCTGTCGTTCTCCCTGCGGCCGGCCTATAAGAATTACTACGAGCTGGTGACCGTGAGCACTCTGGACAGGGAGGAGACGGCACGGTACATCCTCACTGTCACAGCAGCAGACGCGGGGTCACCTCCTCTCACGACCACCCAGACCTTCACGGTGGACATCTCCGATGTCAACGACAATGCACCTGTCTTCAACCAGACGTCGTACACCATGCATGTGCGTGAGAACAATGCCCCCACGGTGCTCGTCGGAGCCGTCAGTGCCGCGGATGCCGACGTGGGGCCCAATGCCAAGGTGACCTATTCCCTGGCACCAGCCCACCCCGCAGAGCAGCCTCCCTGCTCCTGCATCTCTGTGAACTCTGAGAACGGGCAGGTGTTTGTGCTGCGGCCTCTGGACTATGAGCAGGTGAGGCAGATGGAAGTCTTGGTGAGCGCCTCCGATGCGGGCTCTCCTCGCCTTAGTGCCAACGTCACCGTCCGCCTTGTCGTGGTGGATGAGAATGACAATGCGCCACTGGTGCTGTACCCGTCGCACGACAGCAGCCCACCATCCAGCGAGCTGGTGCCCATGTCGGCTGAGGCAGGGTACCTCATCACCAAAGTGGTGGCCGTGGATGCCGACTCGGGGCAGAACTCGTGGCTCTCGTACCACCTGCTGAGGGCCACCGACCCCGGGCTGTTTGTGGTGGGTGCGCAGAGTGGGGAGGTGCGGCTGAGGAGGCCCGTGACAGAGAGAGACACCGTGAAGCAGAAGCTCGTTGTCCTGGTGCGAGACAACGGGCAGCCACCGCTGTCGGCCACCGTGGCGCTGAGCGCACTGCTGCTCAGTGACTTCTCAGACATGCGCCTACCGCACAGCAGCCTGGCCACGGAGGATGACAGCGGCTCCCTGACAACCTATTTAATCATTTCATTGGTCTGTGTCTCGCTCCTCTTCCTCACGTCCACGGCAGCCTTCGTCGCTCGCAAGATGTGCAAGAGAAAGGAGCTGAAGGGTGGGCATGTGGTTTACGGCGCTGGCAACTTGCAGAGCGGCCTGGCTGATTCAGCTGCTGCGGGGACCCTGTCCCACGCCTATTGCTACGAGATCAACCTCACGACAGGCTCGGGCAACAGCGAGTTCAAGTTCCTGAAGCCCATCCTCCCCAGCCTGCCACCACAGCACTGTGGCACGAGCGGGGGCACTGACGGCGAACGAGATTTCCCCCGTGGCCCTATCACCACGGAGGACATGGCACCAGACAACGCCGGCATGCTCTCTGCAGAAGAGTTCAATAGTCTTTCCTTTAACTAGCATGGAGTCAGCCCAGCCAGAGGCTTCATGCCTCCTGATCGGAAGGGAGCTGGGCTACAACACGGGGCAATGGTTCCTCCAGACTAAATCTGCATTTGCAATTGGTGTCACTGATTTCCCTCCAATTCTAAGTCAGAAGAAAGGTTGTCTCCCCCTCCAAACCAACCAACCAACCAACCAACCAAACAAACAAACAAACAAAGAAAAAACCTAAAGGCTCCCTCTCTCAGGCAATAATATCTTTCAGCTCTGCTGCAGCCATTTCTGAAATGCTTTGAGAGTGGGGTTAGTCCCAGGAGCCCCCGGCTAAGTTCTTGCCTCACTTTTTTTTTTTTTTTATTCTGTGCTGTGTTGCGATGGCAAGGTCAGGCAGACAAATCACATGCTCAGTGAAATGCACGTAGCTCTTGTTCCTTGTCAGAAAAGCAAGGAAGTTGTGAGTACCGTGTTACAATGTGTTGCAAGCGTGGGGCTCTTTCTTCTGTGGGTTTGGGATGCGTCTGTCTGAGCTGTGTGGGCTCTGTGTGTTTTGCCCCCTGGTCATTATGTCTGTCCGGACAGCCGTTGTGTGTCTGCCTATGCTGCACAAAGGCTGCCCGCTGAAGCAGGGAGTAGCTCACATCCAGCCGTTGCGATGCACGCAATTGCAGCTCAGCAGGCAAGAAGGCTGTGTTGACCCTTTGAATACAGAAGTCTCATGTTCTCTGAGGGAGAGCAGCAAAACGCACAACAAGATCTTCCTTTGGCCCATAAGGGGAGGGTTGCGTGGGCTGTCTCCTTGGGATTGCCTTGGAAATATGGCAGCACTAACGGTGTTGGGATAGGCTGTAACCGTGCAGAGCTGTGAGAACATGTTCATTGTCGTTGGGTGCACTGTATGAAAACGCCACGAGGTGCTTCAAAGGACTGTGTCTGAAGGTCGAATCGAGATGAACTTGGAAAAGGGCCCTTGACTTTGGTCTCATGCTTGTTGTTCCGGAATTCAGAGGCTTCTTGATGGGAGTGGAAAGGTGTCCCGATATGATTTTCTGGGTTTGTGTTAGAGCATTTGCATCCTCCTTTTTGCCCTTTCTCCTTCTACCCTGCAGACTGCCTTTGAGCATTGTCTTACCCATTCCTCTTGAGAAGGACTGTCACCCCATGTGTAATAACGGATTGCTTGACTGCAGGCAGTGTGGCAGGGAATAGCTGGAAAGCTTCACGCTGTGTTGTGCTGCAGTTAGAAACTGTACCGTTGTAAACCGGGATACCCTTGTGTGTAAAAGTGAAATAAAGAGAGCAGCTGAATGCCTTGTGTGGAGAGAGTCTTTGTGGAGATGTTCTTTCTGGGGAAGCTCTGTCCAAGTTTTCAAAAGGCCGGGAGGCTTTTTTTTCTCATTTTGTCCCTTGGCTGAGGTGAAGTTGAAGGGGTCCATTTCCTCGCTTTGGAGACGCAGCCGACGGAGCATTCAGTAAAACTGTGGGGATCACGGATTTGCTGGCAGGCCTGTATGGGTCTTGTGAGCCCTGATCTTCTGGCTGCAGCAGGGCCCGGTTCGATCGAGGTCAGGGGAAACTGGCGGCTACCCTAGCAGGGGCCCTGGGTGTGCAAAGGCCTCTGCAAAGGCGTGAGGTGGGGGCAGTGACCTGTCCAACTCTCCCAAGAGCTCCAGCTGCAGATGGCAACTGTAAGGCATTCAAGCACAAAGTGTTTTGATTCTAAAGGCTTTGGGGGATGGACGGCACAAAGACAGGATACACGTTCCTTTGGGGAAGTATTTGGGGGAGCCCCAGGAGGTGGGCAATTGGTGGGTGAAAACCACTACCAGGGAGAGGATTCGCTCTTGGGAAATGCAGAGGACTACAGTTGTCCCTTCCGCAAAGGCCCCGATAAAAAGGTAAGTCCAGAGGACAAGCTGGTATAGTGATGCTGACTGGAAGACCGCTGTAGCTCGAGGACTGAGTGATCCACAGTCCCGTTAATCTGGGAAGGCACGCGCCTGTGCCGTGCTCTGCTGTGCTGCATAAATCCCTGGTCAGCAGGATAAACTCAGCTCTCACTCAGGGGTGGTGAGACAGCTGCCTGCAAGCAAGAAGTCCGCATGCGAACGTCTTTTACTGTGACAGTAGAAATGATGAATAGAATTGCTGTCTTGCAGGGAAGTCCTAAAACGGTGAGGACACTCTTTCAATTCTATGATGGGGGTCTGCGTGGCACGCTGTGTGTGGCTGGAGTTCTGTGTGAAGCTACTCTGCTCAGGGTTCTCCGCATCTAAAGGGACGAAGGATTCTCTATGCCAGCCTCTTCCTGTAGTGTGAGCTGTAACAGAGGGAGTTGTGAAGGACATCTTAGAGAGTCGGCGTGTCTCTCTTACTGAGATCTCAAGGAGCCAGCATCTCCGGGTGTAAAGCTGCTGCTTCTCAGGTTGCTGCAAGTCGAGGGTCTGGGTGTCTGATGCGGGTGATAACTAGATGGTTTATTGTGGTTTTTCCCCTGTGAGAGGGGGAGGCTGTTTCCCGTATCAGAGGGCCGGAACACACTGCGGAGCTTTCCCGAGGGGCTCGTCGGAGGTGCCGTTTAGGAAGCAATGCGGTGGGCAGGACTTGTCAGAGAGCCTCTCCTGAACGCATGCATGTCCCGCGAATCCGTCAGCACCGTTCTGAGGGATGCTGGCAAGCGCGGGGCTGCAGCAGGCGCTGTTGGCTGAGCAGGAGTGGGAAGCCGGCAAGGCGGAGGGCCGCTTCCCGGCGCCGGAGCGCTGCAGGTGCTGTGTGCGGCTGCGAGTATCGCTGTTGGCCTCTGCAAAGGCGTGAGGTGGGGGCAGTGACCTTTGCAACTGACCCAAGAGCTCCAGCTGCGCTGAGGCGGGCGAGGACGAAGAAGCGCTGTGCAGCTGGCAGCCCGCTGGCGAGAGGGAAGGCAACGCGGGCCGCACGGCCCCTCCCGCCGTTGAGCCGGCGGAGTGGCCGGCCGGCAGGCGCGTCCACGCCTGAGCCTCGCCGGGAGCCGCCTGCGTTCCCCGTCGTCAGCCTGAGATTCCCGAGGAGCCGTAGTGCCGTGCTGGGCTGCTACCTGCGGAGGCTCTCGCCCGGCTGCTCGACCGGGGAGCGCGGCTCGGTGCCGCCGGGCTGAGCCTCCGCCCCACGGCGCCGTGGGAAACGGGTTGTGCTCGTCTCGCCGCCGTGTTTCTCCAAGGGCGCGGACTGGCGTCCCGGCAGCCAAGCGCGCCCGCCTGCCCGCGGGCTCCGGGCAGCGGGGAGCGGGGCAGGACGCGGGGCAGCTGCCGGCGCCGCCCGTGCGCTCGGACTCGAGCGGCGGCCCCGCAGGGCTCTCGGCGCTCCTTCCCGGCGCTTCCCGCCCCGGCGCGGTGTGCGCGCGGGTCCGTGCGCCGGGGCGAGCCGGCAGCGCGGGCAGCGGGCGGCGGCGGGCGCAGTGCCGCCGCGGGCCGCAGGGTGGTGCTCCCGGCCAAGGCGGCGCCGAGCGGCTGCGGGCGGGGAGGCGGCCGAGCCCAGCCCGGCCGAGCGCAGCCCGGCCCAGACGAGCCGGGCAGCGGCGGCGAGCGGCGGCGAGCGGCGGCGAGCGGTGCCCCGTGCAATCCGCTGCCGGGCCACGGCGGCCGCGCTCCGGGCCGCCGGCCGCACTCGGCGAGAGGGAGGGCGCCCGCCCGCCGCCCCGCCGCGCCGCCGCGCCGCCGCCGGGCGCCGCTTTCGGCGGAGGACCGCGCGGGCGATCGGCGAGGCGGAGGCTGTCCGCCGCCGCGACATGGCGATCGCAAGGCAAGTGCTCTGTCTCTCTGCTTTCCTCTCCCTGCCGCACGCTCGCTCCGAGCCCCTCCGCTACTCCGTAGCCGAGGAGGCGGAGAGCGGCTCCGTGGTAGCCAACGTGGCGGAGGACGCGGGGCTGGCCCCGGCGCAGCTCGCGGCTCGCCGCGCCCGCCTGGCCTCGGACGACGGCCGGCAGCACTTTCGCTTAGACCGCGGCACCGGCCGCCTCGTAGTGGCGGACAGGCTGGACCGGGAGGAGCTGTGCGGGCAGTCCGCTACCTGCACGCTCCCCTTCGAGCTCCTGCTGGCGAACCCCCTGCAGTTCTTTCGGGTCGAGGTGGCGGTGCAGGACGTCAACGACCATTCGCCCGTTTTCCCGGAGGAACGAGTCACTTTTAAGATCCCGGAAAGGAGCGACCCGGGCTCGCGTTTCCCGCTGGAGGGGGCTCGGGACCTGGATGTTGGCAGCAACAGCATCCAGGCTTACAGCATCTCTCCCGACAACGAGTACTTTAGTGTCTCCTTTGGGAGTCGGAGTAAGGGAGACAAATATGTGGAACTGGTCTTGGAAAAGCCGCTAGACAGAGAGGAGCAGGCGGAGGTGGGTTTCAGCCTCATCGCCATGGACGGAGGCTCTCCGCCGAGGAGTGGGACCACCCAAATCCACATTGTCGTTCTAGATGTAAATGACAATGCTCCTGTCTTCACAGAGGAGCGGTACCTTGGTCAGGTTTTGGAAAATGCACCGGAGGGCTCTGTGGTCCTCAGCGTGGTGGCAACCGATCGGGACATGGGAATCAACGGGGACATCACCTATCAGTTCAGCCAAGCAGTGGGCCAGAGCCACTCGGCATTCGCACTTGACCCCACCAGCGGTGAAATTAAAGTCACAAAGCCTCTGGACTTTGAGGCAGCACAGAATCACGAGCTCAGCGTGCGGGCCACAGATGGCGGGGGCCTCTCGTCAATCTGCAAGGTGTTGGTGGAGGTGGTGGATGTGAATGACAATGCACCAGAGCTGGTGGTCAATTCCTTCAGCAGCCCCCTCCCCGAGAACGCGTTACCCGGGACGGTGGTCGCCCTCTTTACTGTCAGGGACCGAGATGCCGGTGCCAACGGGAAGATCACCTGTGCCCTTGAAGACCAGCTGTCGTTCTCCCTGCGGCCGGCCTATAAGAATTACTACGAGCTGGTGACCGTGAGCACTCTGGACAGGGAGGAGACGGCACGGTACATCCTCACTGTCACAGCAGCAGACGCGGGGTCACCTCCTCTCACGACCACCCAGACCTTCACGGTGGACATCTCCGATGTCAACGACAATGCACCTGTCTTCAACCAGACGTCGTACACCATGCATGTGCGTGAGAACAATGCCCCCACGGTGCTCGTCGGAGCCGTCAGTGCCGCGGATGCCGACGTGGGGCCCAATGCCAAGGTGACCTATTCCCTGGCACCAGCCCACCCCGCAGAGCAGCCTCCCTGCTCCTGCATCTCTGTGAACTCTGAGAACGGGCAGGTGTTTGTGCTGCGGCCTCTGGACTATGAGCAGGTGAGGCAGATGGAAGTCTTGGTGAGCGCCTCCGATGCGGGCTCTCCTCGCCTTAGTGCCAACGTCACCGTCCGCCTTGTCGTGGTGGATGAGAATGACAATGCGCCACTGGTGCTGTACCCGTCGCACGACAGCAGCCCACCATCCAGCGAGCTGGTGCCCATGTCGGCTGAGGCAGGGTACCTCATCACCAAAGTGGTGGCCGTGGATGCCGACTCGGGGCAGAACTCGTGGCTCTCGTACCACCTGCTGAGGGCCACCGACCCCGGGCTGTTTGTGGTGGGTGCGCAGAGTGGGGAGGTGCGGCTGAGGAGGCCCGTGACAGAGAGAGACACCGTGAAGCAGAAGCTCGTTGTCCTGGTGCGAGACAACGGGCAGCCACCGCTGTCGGCCACCGTGGCGCTGAGCGCACTGCTGCTCAGTGACTTCTCAGACATGCGCCTACCGCACAGCAGCCTGGCCACGGAGGATGACAGCGGCTCCCTGACAACCTATTTAATCATTTCATTGGTCTGTGTCTCGCTCCTCTTCCTCACGTCCACGGCAGCCTTCGTCGCTCGCAAGATGTGCAAGAGAAAGGAGCTGAAGGGTGGGCATGTGGTTTACGGCGCTGGCAACTTGCAGAGCGGCCTGGCTGATTCAGCTGCTGCGGGGACCCTGTCCCACGCCTATTGCTACGAGATCAACCTCACGACAGGCTCGGGCAACAGCGAGTTCAAGTTCCTGAAGCCCATCCTCCCCAGCCTGCCACCACAGCACTGTGGCACGAGCGGGGGCACTGACGGCGAACGAGATTTCCCCCGTGGCCCTATCACCACGGAGGACATGGCACCAGACAACGCCGGCATGCTCTCTGCAGAAGAGTTCAATAGTCTTTCCTTTAACTAGCATGGAGTCAGCCCAGCCAGAGGCTTCATGCCTCCTGATCGGAAGGGAGCTGGGCTACAACACGGGGCAATGGTTCCTCCAGACTAAATCTGCATTTGCAATTGGTGTCACTGATTTCCCTCCAATTCTAAGTCAGAAGAAAGGTTGTCTCCCCCTCCAACCAACCAACCAAACAAACAAACAAACAAAGAAAAAACCTAAAGGCTCCCTCTCTCAGGCAATAATATCTTTCAGCTCTGCTGCAGCCATTTCTGAAATGCTTTGAGAGTGGGGTTAGTCCCAGGAGCCCCCGGCTAAGTTCTTGCCTCACTTTTTTTTTTTTTTTATTCTGTGCTGTGTTGCGATGGCAAGGTCAGGCAGACAAATCACATGCTCAGTGAAATGCACGTAGCTCTTGTTCCTTGTCAGAAAAGTAAGGAAGTTGTGAGTACCGTGTTACAATGTGTTGCAAGCGTGGGGCTCTTTCTTCTGTGGGTTTGGGATGCGTCTGTCTGAGCTGTGTGGGCTCTGTGTGTTTTGCCCCCTGGTCATTATGTCTGTCCGGACAGCCGTTGTGTGTCTGCCTATGCTGCACAAAGGCTGCCCGCTGAAGCAGGGAGTAGCTCACATCCAGCCGTTGCGATGCACGCAATTGCAGCTCAGCAGGCAAGAAGGCTGTGTTGACCCTTTGAATACAGAAGTCTCATGTTCTCTGAGGGAGAGCAGCAAAACGCACAACAAGATCTTCCTTTGGCCCATAAGGGGAGGGTTGCGTGGGCTGTCTCCTTGGGATTGCCTTGGAAATATGGCAGCACTAACGGTGTTGGGATAGGCTGTAACCGTGCAGAGCTGTGAGAACATGTTCATTGTCGTTGGGTGCACTGTATGAAAACGCCACGAGGTGCTTCAAAGGACTGTGTCTGAAGGTCGAATCGAGATGAACTTGGAAAAGGGCCCTTGACTTTGGTCTCATGCTTGTTGTTCCGGAATTCAGAGGCTTCTTGATGGGAGTGGAAAGGTGTCCCGATATGATTTTCTGGGTTTGTGTTAGAGCATTTGCATCCTCCTTTTTGCCCTTTCTCCTTCTACCCTGCAGACTGCCTTTGAGCATTGTCTTACCTATTCCTCTTGAGAAGGACTGTCACCCCATGTGTAATAACGGATTGCTTGACTGCAGGCAGTGTGGCAGGGAATAGCTGGAAAGCTTCACGCTGTGTTGTGCTGCAGTTAGAAACTGTACCGTTGTAAACCGGGATACCCTTGTGTGTAAAAGTGAAATAAAGAGAGCAGCTGAATGCCTTGTGTGGAGAGAGTCTTTGTGGAGATGTTCTTTCTGGGGAAGCTCTGTCCAAGTTTTCAAAAGGCCGGGAGGCTTTTTTTTCTCATTTTGTCCCTTGGCTGAGGTGAAGTTGAAGGGGTCCATTTCCTCGCTTTGGAGACGCAGCCGACGGAGCATTCAGTAAAACTGTGGGGATCACGGATTTGCTGGCAGGCCTGTATGGGTCTTGTGAGCCCTGATCTTCTGGCTGCAGCAGGGCCCGGTTCGATCGAGGTCAGGGGAAACTGGCGGCTACCCTAGCAGGGGCCCTGGGTGTGCAAAGGCCTCTGCAAAGGCGTGAGGTGGGGGCAGTGACCTGTCCAACTCTCCCAAGAGCTCCAGCTGCAGATGGCAACTGTAAGGCGTTCAAGCACAAAGTGTTTTGATTCTAAAGGCTTTGGGGGATGGACGGCACAAAGACAGGATACACGTTCCTTTGGGGAAGTATTTGGGGGAGCCCCAGGAGGTGGGCAATTGGTGGGTGAAAACCACTACCAGGGAGAGGATTCGCTCTTGGGAAATGCAGAGGACTACAGTTGTCCCTTCCGCAAAGGCCCCGATAAAAAGGTAAGTCCAGAGGACAAGCTGGTATAGTGATGCTGACTGGAAGACCGCTGTAGCTCGAGGACTGAGTGATCCACAGTCCCGTTAATCTGGGAAGGCACGCGCCTGTGCCGTGCTCTGCTGTGCTGCATAAATCCCTGGTCAGCAGGATAAACTCAGCTCTCACTCAGGGGTGGTGAGACAGCTGCCTGCAAGCAAGAAGTCCGCATGCGAACGTCTTTTACTGTGACAGTAGAAATGATGAATAGAATTGCTGTCTTGCAGGGAAGTCCTAAAACGGTGAGGACACTCTTTCAATTCTATGATGGGGGTCTGCGTGGCACGCTGTGTGTGGCTGGAGTTCTGTGTGAAGCTACTCTGCTCAGGGTTCTCCGCATCTAAAGGGACGAAGGATTCTCTATGCCAGCCTCTTCCTGTAGTGTGAGCTGTAACAGAGGGAGTTGTGAAGGACATCTTAGAGAGTCGGCGTGTCTCTCTTACTGAGATCTCAAGGAGCCAGCATCTCCGGGTGTAAAGCTGCTGCTTCTCAGGTTGCTGCAAGTCGAGGGTCTGGGTGTCTGATGCGGGTGATAACTAGATGGTTTATTGTGGTTTTTCCCCTGTGAGAGGGGGAGGCTGTTTCCCGTATCAGAGGGCCGGAACACACTGCGGAGCTTTCCCGAGGGGCTCGTCGGAGGTGCCGTTTAGGAAGCAATGCGGTGGGCAGGACTTGTCAGAGAGCCTCTCCTGAACGCATGCATGTCCCGCGAATCCGTCAGCACCGTTCTGAGGGATGCTGGCAAGCGCGGGGCTGCAGCAGGCGCTGTTGGCTGAGCAGGAGTGGGAAGCCGGCAAGGCGGAGGGCCGCTTCCCGGCGCCGGAGCGCTGCAGGTGCTGTGTGCGGCTGCGAGTATCGCTGTTGGCCTCTGCAAAGGCGTGAGGTGGGGGCAGTGACCTTTGCAACTGACCCAAGAGCTCCAGCTGCGCTGAGGCGGGCGAGGACGAAGAAGCGCTGTGCAGCTGGCAGCCCGCTGGCGAGAGGGAAGGCAACGCGGGCCGCACGGCCCCTCCCGCCGTTGAGCCGGCGGAGTGGCCGGCCGGCAGGCGCGTCCACGCCTGAGCCTCGCCGGGAGCCGCCTGCGTTCCCCGTCGTCAGCCTGAGATTCCCGAGGAGCCGTAGTGCCGTGCTGGGCTGCTACCTGCGGAGGCTCTCGCCCGGCTGCTCGACCGGGGAGCGCGGCTCGGTGCCGCCGGGCTGAGCCTCCGCCCCACGGCGCCGTGGGAAACGGGTTGTGCTCGTCTCGCCGCCGTGTTTCTCCAAGGGCGCGGACTGGCGTCCCGGCAGCCAAGCGCGCCCGCCTGCCCGCGGGCTCCGGGCAGCGGGGAGCGGGGCAGGACGCGGGGCAGCTGCCGGCGCCGCCCGTGCGCTCGGACTCGAGCGGCGGCCCCGCAGGGCTCTCGGCGCTCCTTCCCGGCGCTTCCCGCCCCGGCGCGGTGTGCGCGCGGGTCCGTGCGCCGGGGCGAGCCGGCAGCGCGGGCAGCGGGCGGCGGCGGGCGCAGTGCCGCCGCGGGCCGCAGGGTGGTGCTCCCGGCCAAGGCGGCGCCGAGCGGCTGCGGGCGGGGAGGCGGCCGAGCCCAGCCCGGCCGAGCGCAGCCCGGCCCAGACGAGCCGGGCAGCGGCGGCGAGCGGCGGCGAGCGGCGGCGAGCGGTGCCCCGTGCAATCCGCTGCCGGGCCACGGCGGCCGCGCTCCGGGCCGCCGGCCGCACTCGGCGAGAGGGAGGGCGCCCGCCCGCCGCCCCGCCGCGCCGCCGCGCCGCCGCCGGGCGCCGCTTTCGGCGGAGGACCGCGCGGGCGATCGGCGAGGCGGAGGCTGTCCGCCGCCGCGACATGGCGATCGCAAGGCAAGTGCTCTGTCTCTCTGCTTTCCTCTCCCTGCCGCACGCTCGCTCCGAGCCCCTCCGCTACTCCGTAGCCGAGGAGGCGGAGAGCGGCTCCGTGGTAGCCAACGTGGCGGAGGACGCGGGGCTGGCCCCGGCGCAGCTCGCGGCTCGCCGCGCCCGCCTGGCCTCGGACGACGGCCGGCAGCACTTTCGCTTAGACCGCGGCACCGGCCGCCTCGTAGTGGCGGACAGGCTGGACCGGGAGGAGCTGTGCGGGCAGTCCGCTACCTGCACGCTCCCCTTCGAGCTCCTGCTGGCGAACCCCCTGCAGTTCTTTCGGGTCGAGGTGGCGGTGCAGGACGTCAACGACCATTCCCCCGTTTTCCCGGAGGAACGAGTCACTTTTAAGATCCCGGAAAGGAGCGACCCGGGCTCGCGTTTCCCGCTGGAGGGGGCTCGGGACCTGGATGTTGGCAGCAACAGCATCCAGGCTTACAGCATCTCTCCCGACAACGAGTACTTTAGTGTCTCCTTTGGGAGTCGGAGTAAGGGAGACAAATATGTGGAACTGGTCTTGGAAAAGCCGCTAGACAGAGAGGAGCAGGCGGAGGTGGGTTTCAGCCTCATCGCCATGGACGGAGGCTCTCCGCCGAGGAGTGGGACCACCCAAATCCACATTGTCGTTCTAGATGTAAATGACAATGCTCCTGTCTTCACAGAGGAGCGGTACCTTGGTCAGGTTTTGGAAAATGCACCGGAGGGCTCTGTGGTCCTCAGCGTGGTGGCAACCGATCGGGACATGGGAATCAACGGGGACATCACCTATCAGTTCAGCCAAGCAGTGGGCCAGAGCCACTCGGCATTCGCACTTGACCCCACCAGCGGTGAAATTAAAGTCACAAAGCCTCTGGACTTTGAGGCAGCACAGAATCACGAGCTCAGCGTGCGGGCCACAGATGGCGGGGGCCTCTCGTCAATCTGCAAGGTGTTGGTGGAGGTGGTGGATGTGAATGACAATGCACCAGAGCTGGTGGTCAATTCCTTCAGCAGCCCCCTCCCCGAGAACGCGTTACCCGGGACGGTGGTCGCCCTCTTTACTGTCAGGGACCGAGATGCCGGTGCCAACGGGAAGATCACCTGTGCCCTTGAAGACCAGCTGTCGTTCTCCCTGCGGCCGGCCTATAAGAATTACTACGAGCTGGTGACCGTGAGCACTCTGGACAGGGAGGAGACGGCACGGTACATCCTCACTGTCACAGCAGCAGACGCGGGGTCACCTCCTCTCACGACCACCCAGACCTTCACGGTGGACATCTCCGATGTCAACGACAATGCACCTGTCTTCAACCAGACGTCGTACACCATGCATGTGCGTGAGAACAATGCCCCCACGGTGCTCGTCGGAGCCGTCAGTGCCGCGGATGCCGACGTGGGGCCCAATGCCAAGGTGACCTATTCCCTGGCACCAGCCCACCCCGCAGAGCAGCCTCCCTGCTCCTGCATCTCTGTGAACTCTGAGAACGGGCAGGTGTTTGTGCTGCGGCCTCTGGACTATGAGCAGGTGAGGCAGATGGAAGTCTTGGTGAGCGCCTCCGATGCGGGCTCTCCTCGCCTTAGTGCCAACGTCACCGTCCGCCTTGTCGTGGTGGATGAGAATGACAATGCGCCACTGGTGCTGTACCCGTCGCACGACAGCAGCCCACCATCCAGCGAGCTGGTGCCCATGTCGGCTGAGGCAGGGTACCTCATCACCAAAGTGGTGGCCGTGGATGCCGACTCGGGGCAGAACTCGTGGCTCTCGTACCACCTGCTGAGGGCCACCGACCCCGGGCTGTTTGTGGTGGGTGCGCAGAGTGGGGAGGTGCGGCTGAGGAGGCCCGTGACAGAGAGAGACACCGTGAAGCAGAAGCTCGTTGTCCTGGTGCGAGACAACGGGCAGCCACCGCTGTCGGCCACCGTGGCGCTGAGCGCACTGCTGCTCAGTGACTTCTCAGACATGCGCCTACCGCACAGCAGCCTGGCCACGGAGGATGACAGCGGCTCCCTGACAACCTATTTAATCATTTCATTGGTCTGTGTCTCGCTCCTCTTCCTCACGTCCACGGCAGCCTTCGTCGCTCGCAAGATGTGCAAGAGAAAGGAGCTGAAGGGTGGGCATGTGGTTTACGGCGCTGGCAACTTGCAGAGCGGCCTGGCTGATTCAGCTGCTGCGGGGACCCTGTCCCACGCCTATTGCTACGAGATCAACCTCACGACAGGCTCGGGCAACAGCGAGTTCAAGTTCCTGAAGCCCATCCTCCCCAGCCTGCCACCACAGCACTGTGGCACGAGCGGGGGCACTGACGGCGAACGAGATTTCCCCCGTGGCCCTATCACCACGGAGGACATGGCACCAGACAACGCCGGCATGCTCTCTGCAGAAGAGTTCAATAGTCTTTCCTTTAACTAGCATGGAGTCAGCCCAGCCAGAGGCTTCATGCCTCCTGATCGGAAGGGAGCTGGGCTACAACACGGGGCAATGGTTCCTCCAGACTAAATCTGCATTTGCAATTGGTGTCACTGATTTCCCTCCAATTCTAAGTCAGAAGAAAGGTTGTCTCCCCCTCCAACCAACCAACCAAACAAACAAACAAACAAAGAAAAAACCTAAAGGCTCCCTCTCTCAGGCAATAATATCTTTCAGCTCTGCTGCAGCCATTTCTGAAATGCTTTGAGAGTGGGGTTAGTCCCAGGAGCCCCCGGCTAAGTTCTTGCCTCACTTTTTTTTTTTTTTTATTCTGTGCTGTGTTGCGATGGCAAGGTCAGGCAGACAAATCACATGCTCAGTGAAATGCACGTAGCTCTTGTTCCTTGTCAGAAAAGTAAGGAAGTTGTGAGTACCGTGTTACAATGTGTTGCAAGCGTGGGGCTCTTTCTTCTGTGGGTTTGGGATGCGTCTGTCTGAGCTGTGTGGGCTCTGTGTGTTTTGCCCCCTGGTCATTATGTCTGTCCGGACAGCCGTTGTGTGTCTGCCTATGCTGCACAAAGGCTGCCCGCTGAAGCAGGGAGTAGCTCACATCCAGCCGTTGCAATGCACGCAATTGCAGCTCAGCAGGCAAGAAGGCTGTGTTGACCCTTTGAATACAGAAGTCTCATGTTCTCTGAGGGAGAGCAGCAAAACGCACAACAAGATCTTCCTTTGGCCCATAAGGGGAGGGTTGCGTGGGCTGTCTCCTTGGGATTGCCTTGGAAATATGGCAGCACTAACGGTGTTGGGATAGGCTGTAACCGTGCAGAGCTGTGAGAACATGTTCATTGTCGTTGGGTGCACTGTATGAAAACGCCACGAGGTGCTTCAAAGGACTGTGTCTGAAGGTCGAATCGAGATGAACTTGGAAAAGGGCCCTTAACTTTGGTCTCATGCTTGTTGTTCCGGAATTCAGAGGCTTCTTGATGGGAGTGGAAAGGTGTCCCGATATGATTTTCTGGGTTTGTGTTAGAGCATTTGCATCCTCCTTTTTGCCCTTTCTCCTTCTACCCTGCAGACTGCCTTTGAGCATTGTCTTACCTATTCCTCTTGAGAAGGACTGTCACCCCATGTGTAATAACGGATTGCTTGACTGCAGGCAGTGTGGCAGGGAATAGCTGGAAAGCTTCACGCTGTGTTGTGCTGCAGTTAGAAACTGTACCGTTGTAAACCGGGATACCCTTGTGTGTAAAAGTGAAATAAAGAGAGCAGCTGAATGCCTTGTGTGGAGAGAGTCTTTGTGGAGATGTTCTTTCTGGGGAAGCTCTGTCCAAGTTTTCAAAAGGCCGGGAGGCTTTTTTTTCTCATTTTGTCCCTTGGCTGAGGTGAAGTTGAAGGGGTCCATTTCCTCGCTTTGGAGACGCAGCCGACGGAGCATTCAGTAAAACTGTGGGGATCACGGATTTGCTGGCAGGCCTGTATGGGTCTTGTGAGCCCTGATCTTCTGGCTGCAGCAGGGCCCGGTTCGATCGAGGTCAGGGGAAACTGGCGGCTACCCTAGCAGGGGCCCTGGGTGTGCAAAGGCCTCTGCAAAGGCGTGAGGTGGGGGCAGCGACCTGTCCAACTCTCCCAAGAGCTCCAGCTGCAGATGGCAACTGTAAGGCATTCAAGCACAAAGTGTTTTGATTCTAAAGGCTTTGGGGGATGGACGGCACAAAGACAGGATACACGTTCCTTTGGGGAAGTATTTGGGGGAGCCCCAGGAGGTGGGCAATTGGTGGGTGAAAACCACTACCAGGGAGAGGATTCGCTCTTGGGAAATGCAGAGGACTACAGTTGTCCCTTCCGCAAAGGCCCCGATAAAAAGGTAAGTCCAGAGGACAAGCTGGTATAGTGATGCTGACTGGAAGACCGCTGTAGCTCGAGGACTGAGTGATCCACAGTCCCGTTAATCTGGGAAGGCACGCGCCTGTGCCGTGCTCTGCTGTGCTGTGCTGCATAAATCCCTGGTCAGCAGGACAAACTCAGCTCTCACTCAGGGGTGATGAGACAGCTGCCTGCAAGCAAGAAGTCCGCATGCGAACGTCTTTTACTGTGACAGTAGAAATGATGAATAGAATTGCTGTCTTGCAGGGAAGTCCTAAAACGGTGAGGACACTCTTTCAATTCTATGATGGGGGTCTGCGTGGCACGCTGTGTGTGGCTGGAGTTCTGTGTGAAGCTACTCTGCTCAGGGTTCTCCGCATCTAAAGGGACGAAGGATTCTCTATGCCAGCCTCTTCCTGTAGTGTGAGCTGTAACAGAGGGAGTTGTGAAGGACATCTTAGAGAGTCGGCGTGTCTCTCTTACTGAGATCTCAAGGAGCCAGCATCTCCGGGTGTAAAGCTGCTGCTTCTCAGGTTGCTGCAAGTCGAGGGTCTGGGTGTCTGATGCGGGTGATAACTAGATGGTTTATTGTGGTTTTTCCCCTGTGAGAGGGGGAGGCTGTTTCCCGTATCAGAGGGCCGGAACACACTGCGGAGCTTTCCCGAGGGGCTCGTCGGAGGTGCCGTTTAGGAAGCAATGCGGTGGGCAGGACTTGTCAGAGAGCCTCTCCTGAACGCATGCATGTCCCGCGAATCCGTCAGCACCGTTCTGAGGGATGCTGGCAAGCGCGGGGCTGCAGCAGGCGCTGTTGGCTGAGCAGGAGTGGGAAGCCGGCAAGGCGGAGGGCCGCTTCCCGGCGCCGGAGCGCTGCAGGTGCTGTGTGCGGCTGCGAGTATCGCTGTTGGCCTCTGCAAAGGCGTGAGGTGGGGGCAGTGACCTTTGCAACTGACCCAAGAGCTCCAGCTGCGCTGAGGCGGGCGAGGACGAAGAAGCGCTGTGCAGCTGGCAGCCCGCTGGCGAGAGGGAAGGCAACGCGGGCCGCACGGCCCCTCCCGCCGTTGAGCCGGCGGAGTGGCCGGCCGGCAGGCGCGTCCACGCCTGAGCCTCGCCGGGAGCCGCCTGCGTTCCCCGTCGTCAGCCTGAGATTCCCGAGGAGCCGTAGTGCCGTGCTGGGCTGCTACCTGCGGAGGCTCTCGCCCGGCTGCTCGACCGGGGAGCGCGGCTCGGTGCCGCCGGGCTGAGCCTCCGCCCCACGGCGCCGTGGGAAACGGGTTGTGCTCGTCTCGCCGCCGTGTTTCTCCAAGGGCGCGGACTGGCGTCCCGGCAGCCAAGCGCGCCCGCCTGCCCGCGGGCTCCGGGCAGCGGGGAGCGGGGCAGGACGCGGGGCAGCTGCCGGCGCCGCCCGTGCGCTCGGACTCGAGCGGCGGCCCCGCAGGGCTCTCGGCGCTCCTTCCCGGCGCTTCCCGCCCCGGCGCGGTGTGCGCGCGGGTCCGTGCGCCGGGGCGAGCCGGCAGCGCGGGCAGCGGGCGGCGGCGGGCGCAGTGCCGCCGCGGGCCGCAGGGTGGTGCTCCCGGCCAAGGCGGCGCCGAGCGGCTGCGGGCGGGGAGGCGGCCGAGCCCAGCCCGGCCGAGCGCAGCCCGGCCCAGACGAGCCGGGCAGCGGCGGCGAGCGGCGGCGAGCGGCGGCGAGCGGTGCCCCGTGCAATCCGCTGCCGGGCCACGGCGGCCGCGCTCCGGGCCGCCGGCCGCACTCGGCGAGAGGGAGGGCGCCCGCCCGCCGCCCCGCCGCGCCGCCGCGCCGCCGCCGGGCGCCGCTTTCGGCGGAGGACCGCGCGGGCGATCGGCGAGGCGGAGGCTGTCCGCCGCCGCGACATGGCGATCGCAAGGCAAGTGCTCTGTCTCTCTGCTTTCCTCTCCCTGCCGCACGCTCGCTCCGAGCCCCTCCGCTACTCCGTAGCCGAGGAGGCGGAGAGCGGCTCCGTGGTAGCCAACGTGGCGGAGGACGCGGGGCTGGCCCCGGCGCAGCTCGCGGCTCGCCGCGCCCGCCTGGCCTCGGACGACGGCCGGCAGCACTTTCGCTTAGACCGCGGCACCGGCCGCCTCGTAGTGGCGGACAGGCTGGACCGGGAGGAGCTGTGCGGGCAGTCCGCTACCTGCACGCTCCCCTTCGAGCTCCTGCTGGCGAACCCCCTGCAGTTCTTTCGGGTCGAGGTGGCGGTGCAGGACGTCAACGACCATTCGCCCGTTTTCCCGGAGGAACGAGTCACTTTTAAGATCCCGGAAAGGAGCGACCCGGGCTCGCGTTTCCCGCTGGAGGGGGCTCGGGACCTGGATGTTGGCAGCAACAGCATCCAGGCTTACAGCATCTCTCCCGACAACGAGTACTTTAGTGTCTCCTTTGGGAGTCGGAGTAAGGGAGACAAATATGTGGAACTGGTCTTGGAAAAGCCGCTAGACAGAGAGGAGCAGGCGGAGGTGGGTTTCAGCCTCATCGCCATGGACGGAGGCTCTCCGCCGAGGAGTGGGACCACCCAAATCCACATTGTCGTTCTAGATGTAAATGACAATGCTCCTGTCTTCACAGAGGAGCGGTACCTTGGTCAGGTTTTGGAAAATGCACCGGAGGGCTCTGTGGTCCTCAGCGTGGTGGCAACCGATCGGGACATGGGAATCAACGGGGACATCACCTATCAGTTCAGCCAAGCAGTGGGCCAGAGCCACTCGGCATTCGCACTTGACCCCACCAGCGGTGAAATTAAAGTCACAAAGCCTCTGGACTTTGAGGCAGCACAGAATCACGAGCTCAGCGTGCGGGCCACAGATGGCGGGGGCCTCTCGTCAATCTGCAAGGTGTTGGTGGAGGTGGTGGATGTGAATGACAATGCACCAGAGCTGGTGGTCAATTCCTTCAGCAGCCCCCTCCCCGAGAACGCGTTACCCGGGACGGTGGTCGCCCTCTTTACTGTCAGGGACCGAGATGCCGGTGCCAACGGGAAGATCACCTGTGCCCTTGAAGACCAGCTGTCGTTCTCCCTGCGGCCGGCCTATAAGAATTACTACGAGCTGGTGACCGTGAGCACTCTGGACAGGGAGGAGACGGCACGGTACATCCTCACTGTCACAGCAGCAGACGCGGGGTCACCTCCTCTCACGACCACCCAGACCTTCACGGTGGACATCTCCGATGTCAACGACAATGCACCTGTCTTCAACCAGACGTCGTACACCATGCATGTGCGTGAGAACAATGCCCCCACGGTGCTCGTCGGAGCCGTCAGTGCCGCGGATGCCGACGTGGGGCCCAATGCCAAGGTGACCTATTCCCTGGCACCAGCCCACCCCGCAGAGCAGCCTCCCTGCTCCTGCATCTCTGTGAACTCTGAGAACGGGCAGGTGTTTGTGCTGCGGCCTCTGGACTATGAGCAGGTGAGGCAGATGGAAGTCTTGGTGAGCGCCTCCGATGCGGGCTCTCCTCGCCTTAGTGCCAACGTCACCGTCCGCCTTGTCGTGGTGGATGAGAATGACAATGCGCCACTGGTGCTGTACCCGTCGCACGACAGCAGCCCACCATCCAGCGAGCTGGTGCCCATGTCGGCTGAGGCAGGGTACCTCATCACCAAAGTGGTGGCCGTGGATGCCGACTCGGGGCAGAACTCGTGGCTCTCGTACCACCTGCTGAGGGCCACCGACCCCGGGCTGTTTGTGGTGGGTGCGCAGAGTGGGGAGGTGCGGCTGAGGAGGCCCGTGACAGAGAGAGACACCGTGAAGCAGAAGCTCGTTGTCCTGGTGCGAGACAACGGGCAGCCACCGCTGTCGGCCACCGTGGCGCTGAGCGCACTGCTGCTCAGTGACTTCTCAGACATGCGCCTACCGCACAGCAGCCTGGCCACGGAGGATGACAGCGGCTCCCTGACAACCTATTTAATCATTTCATTGGTCTGTGTCTCGCTCCTCTTCCTCACGTCCACGGCAGCCTTCGTCGCTCGCAAGATGTGCAAGAGAAAGGAGCTGAAGGGTGGGCATGTGGTTTACGGCGCTGGCAACTTGCAGAGCGGCCTGGCTGATTCAGCTGCTGCGGGGACCCTGTCCCACGCCTATTGCTACGAGATCAACCTCACGACAGGCTCGGGCAACAGCGAGTTCAAGTTCCTGAAGCCCATCCTCCCCAGCCTGCCACCACAGCACTGTGGCACGAGCGGGGGCACTGACGGCGAACGAGATTTCCCCCGTGGCCCTATCACCACGGAGGACATGGCACCAGACAACGCCGGCATGCTCTCTGCAGAAGAGTTCAATAGTCTTTCCTTTAACTAGCATGGAGTCAGCCCAGCCAGAGGCTTCATGCCTCCTGATCGGAAGGGAGCTGGGCTACAACACGGGGCAATGGTTCCTCCAGACTAAATCTGCATTTGCAATTGGTGTCACTGATTTCCCTCCAATTCTAAGTCAGAAGAAAGGTTGTCTCCCCCTCCAAACCAACCAACCAACCAAACAAACAAACAAACAAACAAAGAAAAAACCTAAAGGCTCCCTCTCTCAGGCAATAATATCTTTCAGCTCTGCTGCAGCCATTTCTGAAATGCTTTGAGAGTGGGGTTAGTCCCAGGAGCCCCCGGCTAAGTTCTTGCCTCACTTTTTTTTTTTTTTTATTCTGTGCTGTGTTGCGATGGCAAGGTCAGGCAGACAAATCACATGCTCAGTGAAATGCACGTAGCTCTTGTTCCTTGTCAGAAAAGCAAGGAAGTTGTGAGTACCGTGTTACAATGTGTTGCAAGCGTGGGGCTCTTTCTTCTGTGGGTTTGGGATGCGTCTGTCTGAGCTGTGTGGGCTCTGTGTGTTTTGCCCCCTGGTCATTATGTCTGTCCGGACAGCCGTTGTGTGTCTGCCTATGCTGCACAAAGGCTGCCCGCTGAAGCAGGGAGTAGCTCACATCCAGCCGTTGCGATGCACGCAATTGCAGCTCAGCAGGCAAGAAGGCTGTGTTGACCCTTTGAATACAGAAGTCTCATGTTCTCTGAGGGAGAGCAGCAAAACGCACAACAAGATCTTCCTTTGGCCCATAAGGGGAGGGTTGCGTGGGCTGTCTCCTTGGGATTGCCTTGGAAATATGGCAGCACTAACGGTGTTGGGATAGGCTGTAACCGTGCAGAGCTGTGAGAACATGTTCATTGTCGTTGGGTGCACTGTATGAAAACGCCACGAGGTGCTTCAAAGGACTGTGTCTGAAGGTCGAATCGAGATGAACTTGGAAAAGGGCCCTTGACTTTGGTCTCATGCTTGTTGTTCCGGAATTCAGAGGCTTCTTGATGGGAGTGGAAAGGTGTCCCGATATGATTTTCTGGGTTTGTGTTAGAGCATTTGCATCCTCCTTTTTGCCCTTTCTCCTTCTACCCTGCAGACTGCCTTTGAGCATTGTCTTACCCATTCCTCTTGAGAAGGACTGTCACCCCATGTGTAATAACGGATTGCTTGACTGCAGGCAGTGTGGCAGGGAATAGCTGGAAAGCTTCACGCTGTGTTGTGCTGCAGTTAGAAACTGTACCGTTGTAAACCGGGATACCCTTGTGTGTAAAAGTGAAATAAAGAGAGCAGCTGAATGCCTTGTGTGGAGAGAGTCTTTGTGGAGATGTTCTTTCTGGGGAAGCTCTGTCCAAGTTTTCAAAAGGCCGGGAGGCTTTTTTTTCTCATTTTGTCCCTTGGCTGAGGTGAAGTTGAAGGGGTCCATTTCCTCGCTTTGGAGACGCAGCCGACGGAGCATTCAGTAAAACTGTGGGGATCACGGATTTGCTGGCAGGCCTGTATGGGTCTTGTGAGCCCTGATCTTCTGGCTGCAGCAGGGCCCGGTTCGATCGAGGTCAGGGGAAACTGGCGGCTACCCTAGCAGGGGCCCTGGGTGTGCAAAGGCCTCTGCAAAGGCGTGAGGTGGGGGCAGTGACCTGTCCAACTCTCCCAAGAGCTCCAGCTGCAGATGGCAACTGTAAGGCATTCAAGCACAAAGTGTTTTGATTCTAAAGGCTTTGGGGGATGGACGGCACAAAGACAGGATACACGTTCCTTTGGGGAAGTATTTGGGGGAGCCCCAGGAGGTGGGCAATTGGTGGGTGAAAACCACTACCAGGGAGAGGATTCGCTCTTGGGAAATGCAGAGGACTACAGTTGTCCCTTCCGCAAAGGCCCCGATAAAAAGGTAAGTCCAGAGGACAAGCTGGTATAGTGATGCTGACTGGAAGACCGCTGTAGCTCGAGGACTGAGTGATCCACAGTCCCGTTAATCTGGGAAGGCACGCGCCTGTGCCGTGCTCTGCTGTGCTGTGCTGCATAAATCCCTGGTCAGCAGGACAAACTCAGCTCTCACTCAGGGGTGATGAGACAGCTGCCTGCAAGCAAGAAGTCCGCATGCGAACGTCTTTTACTGTGACAGTAGAAATGATGAATAGAATTGCTGTCTTGCAGGGAAGTCCTAAAACGGTGAGGACACTCTTTCAATTCTATGATGGGGGTCTGCGTGGCACGCTGTGTGTGGCTGGAGTTCTGTGTGAAGCTACTCTGCTCAGGGTTCTCCGCATCTAAAGGGACGAAGGATTCTCTATGCCAGCCTCTTCCTGTAGTGTGAGCTGTAACAGAGGGAGTTGTGAAGGACATCTTAGAGAGTCGGCGTGTCTCTCTTACTGAGATCTCAAGGAGCCAGCATCTCCGGGTGTAAAGCTGCTGCTTCTCAGGTTGCTGCAAGTCGAGGGTCTGGGTGTCTGATGCGGGTGATAACTAGATGGTTTATTGTGGTTTTTCCCCTGTGAGAGGGGGAGGCTGTTTCCCGTATCAGAGGGCCGGAACACACTGCGGAGCTTTCCCGAGGGGCTCGTCGGAGGTGCCGTTTAGGAAGCAATGCGGTGGGCAGGACTTGTCAGAGAGCCTCTCCTGAACGCATGCATGTCCCGCGAATCCGTCAGCACCGTTCTGAGGGATGCTGGCAAGCGCGGGGCTGCAGCAGGCGCTGTTGGCTGAGCAGGAGTGGGAAGCCGGCAAGGCGGAGGGCCGCTTCCCGGCGCCGGAGCGCTGCAGGTGCTGTGTGCGGCTGCGAGTATCGCTGTTGGCCTCTGCAAAGGCGTGAGGTGGGGGCAGTGACCTTTGCAACTGACCCAAGAGCTCCAGCTGCGCTGAGGCGGGCGAGGACGAAGAAGCGCTGTGCAGCTGGCAGCCCGCTGGCGAGAGGGAAGGCAACGCGGGCCGCACGGCCCCTCCCGCCGTTGAGCCGGCGGAGTGGCCGGCCGGCAGGCGCGTCCACGCCTGAGCCTCGCCGGGAGCCGCCTGCGTTCCCCGTCGTCAGCCTGAGATTCCCGAGGAGCCGTAGTGCCGTGCTGGGCTGCTACCTGCGGAGGCTCTCGCCCGGCTGCTCGACCGGGGAGCGCGGCTCGGTGCCGCCGGGCTGAGCCTCCGCCCCACGGCGCCGTGGGAAACGGGTTGTGCTCGTCTCGCCGCCGTGTTTCTCCAAGGGCGCGGACTGGCGTCCCGGCAGCCAAGCGCGCCCGCCTGCCCGCGGGCTCCGGGCAGCGGGGAGCGGGGCAGGACGCGGGGCAGCTGCCGGCGCCGCCCGTGCGCTCGGACTCGAGCGGCGGCCCCGCAGGGCTCTCGGCGCTCCTTCCCGGCGCTTCCCGCCCCGGCGCGGTGTGCGCGCGGGTCCGTGCGCCGGGGCGAGCCGGCAGCGCGGGCAGCGGGCGGCGGCGGGCGCAGTGCCGCCGCGGGCCGCAGGGTGGTGCTCCCGGCCAAGGCGGCGCCGAGCGGCTGCGGGCGGGGAGGCGGCCGAGCCCAGCCCGGCCGAGCGCAGCCCGGCCCAGACGAGCCGGGCAGCGGCGGCGAGCGGCGGCGAGCGGCGGCGAGCGGTGCCCCGTGCAATCCGCTGCCGGGCCACGGCGGCCGCGCTCCGGGCCGCCGGCCGCACTCGGCGAGAGGGAGGGCGCCCGCCCGCCGCCCCGCCGCGCCGCCGCGCCGCCGCCGGGCGCCGCTTTCGGCGGAGGACCGCGCGGGCGATCGGCGAGGCGGAGGCTGTCCGCCGCCGCGACATGGCGATCGCAAGGCAAGTGCTCTGTCTCTCTGCTTTCCTCTCCCTGCCGCACGCTCGCTCCGAGCCCCTCCGCTACTCCGTAGCCGAGGAGGCGGAGAGCGGCTCCGTGGTAGCCAACGTGGCGGAGGACGCGGGGCTGGCCCCGGCGCAGCTCGCGGCTCGCCGCGCCCGCCTGGCCTCGGACGACGGCCGGCAGCACTTTCGCTTAGACCGCGGCACCGGCCGCCTCGTAGTGGCGGACAGGCTGGACCGGGAGGAGCTGTGCGGGCAGTCCGCTACCTGCACGCTCCCCTTCGAGCTCCTGCTGGCGAACCCCCTGCAGTTCTTTCGGGTCGAGGTGGCGGTGCAGGACGTCAACGACCATTCGCCCGTTTTCCCGGAGGAACGAGTCACTTTTAAGATCCCGGAAACGAGCGACCCGGGCTCGCGTTTCCCGCTGGAGGGGGCTCGGGACCTGGATGTTGGCAGCAACAGCATCCAGGCTTACAGCATCTCTCCCGACAACGAGTACTTTAGTGTCTCCTTTGGCAGTCGGAGTAAGGGGAAGAAGTATGTGGAACTGGTCTTGGAAAAGCCGCTAGACAGAGAGGAGCAGGCGGAGGTGGGTTTCAGTCTCATCGCTGTGGATGGAGACTCTCCGCCGAGGAGTGGGACCACCCAAATCCACATTGTCATTCTAGATGTAAATGACAATGCTCCTGTCTTCACAGAGGAGCTGTACGTTGGTCAGGTCTTGGAAAATGCACCGGAGGGCTCTGTGGTCCTCAGCGTGGTGGCAACCGATCGGGACGTGGGAATCAACGGGGACATCACCTATCAGTTCAGCCAAGCAGTGGGCCAGAGCCACTCGGCATTCGCACTTGACCCCACCAGCGGTGAAATTAAAGTCACAAAGCCTCTGGACTTTGAGGCAGCACAGAATCACGAGCTCAGCGTGCGGGCCACAGATGGCGGGGGCCTCTCGTCAATCTGCAAGGTGTTGGTGGAGGTGGTGGATGTGAATGACAATGCACCAGAGCTGGTGGTCAATTCCTTCAGCAGCCCCCTCCCCGAGAACGCGTTACCCGGGACGGTGGTCGCCCTCTTTACTGTCAGGGACCGAGATGCCGGTGCCAACGGGAAGATCACCTGTGCCCTTGAAGACCAGCTGTCGTTCTCCCTGCGGCCGGCCTATAAGAATTACTACGAGCTGGTGACCGTGAGCACTCTGGACAGGGAGGAGACGGCACGGTACATCCTCACTGTCACAGCAGCAGACGCGGGGTCACCTCCTCTCACGACCACCCAGACCTTCACGGTGGACATCTCCGATGTCAACGACAATGCACCTGTCTTCAACCAGACGTCGTACACCATGCATGTGCGTGAGAACAATGCCCCCACGGTGCTCGTCGGAGCCGTCAGTGCCGCGGATGCCGACGTGGGGCCCAATGCCAAGGTGACCTATTCCCTGGCACCAGCCCACCCCGCAGAGCAGCCTCCCTGCTCCTGCATCTCTGTGAACTCTGAGAACGGGCAGGTGTTTGTGCTGCGGCCTCTGGACTATGAGCAGGTGAGGCAGATGGAAGTCTTGGTGAGCGCCTCCGATGCGGGCTCTCCTCGCCTTAGTGCCAACGTCACCGTCCGCCTTGTCGTGGTGGATGAGAATGACAATGCGCCGCTGGTGCTGTACCCGTCGCACGACAGCAGCCCACCATCCAGCGAGCTGGTGCCCATGTCGGCTGAGGCAGGGTACCTCATCACCAAAGTGGTGGCCGTGGATGCCGACTCGGGGCAGAACTCGTGGCTCTCGTACCACCTGCTGAGGGCCACCGACCCCGGGCTGTTTGTGGTGGGTGCGCAGAGTGGGGAGGTGCGGCTGAGGAGGCCCGTGACAGAGAGAGACACCGTGAAGCAGAAGCTCGTTGTCCTGGTGCGAGACAACGGGCAGCCACCGCTGTCGGCCACCGTGGCGCTGAGCGCACTGCTGCTCAGTGACTTCTCAGACATGCGCCTACCGCACAGCAGCCTGGCCACGGAGGATGACAGCGGCTCCCTGACAACCTATTTAATCATTTCATTGGTCTGTGTCTCGCTCCTCTTCCTCACGTCCACGGCAGCCTTCGTCGCTCGCAAGATGTGCAAGAGAAAGGAGCTGAAGGGTGGGCATGTGGTTTACGGCGCTGGCAACTTGCAGAGCGGCCTGGCTGATTCAGCTGCTGCGGGGACCCTGTCCCACGCCTATTGCTACGAGATCAACCTCACGACAGGCTCGGGCAACAGCGAGTTCAAGTTCCTGAAGCCCATCCTCCCCAGCCTGCCACCACAGCACTGTGGCACGAGCGGGGGCACTGACGGCGAACGAGATTTCCCCCGTGGCCCTATCACCACGGAGGACATGGCACCAGACAACGCCGGCATGCTCTCTGCAGAAGAGTTCAATAGTCTTTCCTTTAACTAGCATGGAGTCAGCCCAGCCAGAGGCTTCATGCCTCCTGATCGGAAGGGAGCTGGGCTACAACACGGGGCAATGGTTCCTCCAGACTAAATCTGCATTTGCAATTGGTGTCACTGATTTCCCTCCAATTCTAAGTCAGAAGAAAGGTTGTCTCCCCCTCCAAACCAACCAACCAACCAACCAACCAACCAAACAAACAAAGAAAAAACCTAAAGGCTCCCTCTCTCAGGCAATAATATCTTTCAGCTCTGCTGCAGCCATTTCTGAAATGCTTTGAGAGTGGGGTTAGTCCCAGGAGCCCCCGGCTAAGTTCTTGCCTCACTTTTTTTTTTTTTTTATTCTGTGCTGTGTTGCGATGGCAAGGTCAGGCAGACAAATCACATGCTCAGTGAAATGCACGTAGCTCTTGTTCCTTGTCAGAAAAGCAAGGAAGTTGTGAGTACCGTGTTACAATGTGTTGCAAGCGTGGGGCTCTTTCTTCTGTGGGTTTGGGATGCGTCTGTCTGAGCTGTGTGGGCTCTGTGTGTTTTGCCCCCTGGTCATTATGTCTGTCCGGACAGCCGTTGTGTGTCTGCCTATGCTGCACAAAGGCTGCCCGCTGAAGCAGGGAGTAGCTCACATCCAGCCGTTGCGATGCACGCAATTGCAGCTCAGCAGGCAAGAAGGCTGTGTTGACCCTTTGAATACAGAAGTCTCATGTTCTCTGAGGGAGAGCAGCAAAACGCACAACAAGATCTTCCTTTGGCCCATAAGGGGAGGGTTGCGTGGGCTGTCTCCTTGGGATTGCCTTGGAAATATGGCAGCACTAACGGTGTTGGGATAGGCTGTAACCGTGCAGAGCTGTGAGAACATGTTCATTGTCGTTGGGTGCACTGTATGAAAACGCCACGAGGTGCTTCAAAGGACTGTGTCTGAAGGTCGAATCGAGATGAACTTGGAAAAGGGCCCTTGACTTTGGTCTCATGCTTGTTGTTCCGGAATTCAGAGGCTTCTTGATGGGAGTGGAAAGGTGTCCCGATATGATTTTCTGGGTTTGTGTTAGAGCATTTGCATCCTCCTTTTTGCCCTTTCTCCTTCTACCCTGCAGACTGCCTTTGAGCATTGTCTTACCTATTCCTCTTGAGAAGGACTGTCACCCCATGTGTAATAACGGATTGCTTGACTGCAGGCAGTGTGGCAGGGAATAGCTGGAAAGCTTCACGCTGTGTTGTGCTGCAGTTAGAAACTGTACCGTTGTAAACCGGGATACCCTTGTGTGTAAAAGTGAAATAAAGAGAGCAGCTGAATGCCTTGTGTGGAGAGAGTCTTTGTGGAGATGTTCTTTCTGGGGAAGCTCTGTCCAAGTTTTCAAAAGGCCGGGAGGCTTTTTTTTCTCATTTTGTCCCTTGGCTGAGGTGAAGTTGAAGGGGTCCATTTCCTCGCTTTGGAGACGCAGCCGACAGAGCATTCAGTAAAACTGTGGGGATCACGGATTTGCTGGCAGGCCTGTATGGGTCTTGTGAGCCCTGATCTTCTGGCTGCAGCAGGGCCCGGTTCGATCGAGGTCAGGGGAAACTGGCGGCTACCCTAGCAGGGGCCCTGGGTGTGCAAAGGCCTCTGCAAAGGCGTGAGGTGGGGGCAGTGACCTGTCCAACTCTCCCAAGAGCTCCAGCTGCAGATGGCAACTGTAAGGCGTTCAAGCACAAAGTGTTTTGATTCTAAAGGCTTTGGGGGATGGACGGCACAAAGACAGGATACACGTTCCTTTGGGGAAGTATTTGGGGGAGCCCCAGGAGGTGGGCAATTGGTGGGTGAAAACCACTACCAGGGAGAGGATTCGCTCTTGGGAAATGCAGAGGACTACAGTTGTCCCTTCCGCAAAGGCCCCGATAAAAAGGTAAGTCCAGAGGACAAGCTGGTATAGTGATGCTGACTGGAAGACCGCTGTAGCTCGAGGACTGAGTGATCCACAGTCCCGTTAATCTGGGAAGGCACACGCCTGTGCCGTGCTGTGCTGTGCTGCATAAATCCCTGGTCAGCAGGATAAACTCAGCTCTCACTCAGGGGTGGTGAGACAGCTGCCTGCAAGCAAGAAGTCCGCATGCGAACGTCTTTTACTGTGACAGTAGAAATGATGAATAGAATTGCTGTCTTGCAGGGAAGTCCTAAAACGGTGAGGACACTCTTTCAATTCTATGATGGGGGTCTGCGTGGCACGCTGTGTGTGGCTGGAGTTCTGTGTGAAGCTACTCTGCTCAGGGTTCTCCGCATCTAAAGGGACGAAGGATTCTCTATGCCAGCCTCTTCCTGTAGTGTGAGCTGTAACAGAGGGAGTTGTGAAGGACATCTTAGAGAGTCGGCGTGTCTCTCTTACTGAGATCTCAAGGAGCCAGCATCTCCGGGTGTAAAGCTGCTGCTTCTCAGGTTGCTGCAAGTCGAGGGTCTGGGTGTCTGATGCGGGTGATAACTAGATGGTTTATTGTGGTTTTTCCCCTGTGAGAGGGGGAGGCTGTTTCCCGTATCAGAGGGCCGGAACACACTGCGGAGCTTTCCCGAGGGGCTCGTCGGAGGTGCCGTTTAGGAAGCAATGCGGTGGGCAGGACTTGTCAGAGAGCCTCTCCTGAACGCATGCATGTCCCGCGAATCCGTCAGCACCGTTCTGAGGGATGCTGGCAAGCGCGGGGCTGCAGCAGGCGCTGTTGGCTGAGCAGGAGTGGGAAGCCGGCAAGGCGGAGGGCCGCTTCCCGGCGCCGGAGCGCTGCAGGTGCTGTGTGCGGCTGCGAGTATCGCTGTTGGCCTCTGCAAAGGCGTGAGGTGGGGGCAGTGACCTTTGCAACTGACCCAAGAGCTCCAGCTGCGCTGAGGCGGGCGAGGACGAAGAAGCGCTGTGCAGCTGGCAGCCCGCTGGCGAGAGGGAAGGCAACGCGGGCCGCACGGCCCCTCCCGCCGTTGAGCCGGCGGAGTGGCCGGCCGGCAGGCGCGTCCACGCCTGAGCCTCGCCGGGAGCCGCCTGCGTTCCCCGTCGTCAGCCTGAGATTCCCGAGGAGCCGTAGTGCCGTGCTGGGCTGCTACCTGCGGAGGCTCTCGCCCGGCTGCTCGACCGGGGAGCGCGGCTCGGTGCCGCCGGGCTGAGCCTCCGCCCCACGGCGCCGTGGGAAACGGGTTGTGCTCGTCTCGCCGCCGTGTTTCTCCAAGGGCGCGGACTGGCGTCCCGGCAGCCAAGCGCGCCCGCCTGCCCGCGGGCTCCGGGCAGCGGGGAGCGGGGCAGGACGCGGGGCAGCTGCCGGCGCCGCCCGTGCGCTCGGACTCGAGCGGCGGCCCCGCAGGGCTCTCGGCGCTCCTTCCCGGCGCTTCCCGCCCCGGCGCGGTGTGCGCGCGGGTCCGTGCGCCGGGGCGAGCCGGCAGCGCGGGCAGCGGGCGGCGGCGGGCGCAGTGCCGCCGCGGGCCGCAGGGTGGTGCTCCCGGCCAAGGCGGCGCCGAGCGGCTGCGGGCGGGGAGGCGGCCGAGCCCAGCCCGGCCGAGCGCAGCCCGGCCCAGACGAGCCGGGCAGCGGCGGCGAGCGGCGGCGAGCGGCGGCGAGCGGTGCCCCGTGCAATCCGCTGCCGGGCCACGGCGGCCGCGCTCCGGGCCGCCGGCCGCACTCGGCGAGAGGGAGGGCGCCCGCCCGCCGCCCCGCCGCGCCGCCGCGCCGCCGCCGGGCGCCGCTTTCGGCGGAGGACCGCGCGGGCGATCGGCGAGGCGGAGGCTGTCCGCCGCCGCGACATGGCGATCGCAAGGCAAGTGCTCTGTCTCTCTGCTTTCCTCTCCCTGCCGCACGCTCGCTCCGAGCCCCTCCGCTACTCCGTAGCCGAGGAGGCGGAGAGCGGCTCCGTGGTAGCCAACGTGGCGGAGGACGCGGGGCTGGCCCCGGCGCAGCTCGCGGCTCGCCGCGCCCGCCTGGCCTCGGACGACGGCCGGCAGCACTTTCGCTTAGACCGCGGCACCGGCCGCCTCGTAGTGGCGGACAGGCTGGACCGGGAGGAGCTGTGCGGGCAGTCCGCTACCTGCACGCTCCCCTTCGAGCTCCTGCTGGCGAACCCCCTGCAGTTCTTTCGGGTCGAGGTGGCGGTGCAGGACGTCAACGACCATTCGCCCGTTTTCCCGGAGGAACGAGTCACTTTTAAGATCCCGGAAAGGAGCGACCCGGGCTCGCGTTTCCCGCTGGAGGGGGCTCGGGACCTGGATGTTGGCAGCAACAGCATCCAGGCTTACAGCATCTCTCCCGACAACGAGTACTTTAGTGTCTCCTTTGGGAGTCGGAGTAAGGGAGACAAATATGTGGAACTGGTCTTGGAAAAGCCGCTAGACAGAGAGGAGCAGGCGGAGGTGGGTTTCAGCCTCATCGCCATGGACGGAGGCTCTCCGCCGAGGAGTGGGACCACCCAAATCCACATTGTCGTTCTAGATGTAAATGACAATGCTCCTGTCTTCACAGAGGAGCGGTACCTTGGTCAGGTTTTGGAAAATGCACCGGAGGGCTCTGTGGTCCTCAGCGTGGTGGCAACCGATCGGGACATGGGAATCAACGGGGACATCACCTATCAGTTCAGCCAAGCAGTGGGCCAGAGCCACTCGGCATTCGCACTTGACCCCACCAGCGGTGAAATTAAAGTCACAAAGCCTCTGGACTTTGAGGCAGCACAGAATCACGAGCTCAGCGTGCGGGCCACAGATGGCGGGGGCCTCTCGTCAATCTGCAAGGTGTTGGTGGAGGTGGTGGATGTGAATGACAATGCACCAGAGCTGGTGGTCAATTCCTTCAGCAGCCCCCTCCCCGAGAACGCGTTACCCGGGACGGTGGTCGCCCTCTTTACTGTCAGGGACCGAGATGCCGGTGCCAACGGGAAGATCACCTGTGCCCTTGAAGACCAGCTGTCGTTCTCCCTGCGGCCGGCCTATAAGAATTACTACGAGCTGGTGACCGTGAGCACTCTGGACAGGGAGGAGACGGCACGGTACATCCTCACTGTCACAGCAGCAGACGCGGGGTCACCTCCTCTCACGACCACCCAGACCTTCACGGTGGACATCTCCGATGTCAACGACAATGCACCTGTCTTCAACCAGACGTCGTACACCATGCATGTGCGTGAGAACAATGCCCCCACGGTGCTCGTCGGAGCCGTCAGTGCCACGGATGCCGACGTGGGGCCCAATGCCAAGGTGACCTATTCCCTGGCACCAGCCCACCCCGCAGAGCAGCCTCCCTGCTCCTGCATCTCTGTGAACTCTGAGAACGGGCAGGTGTTTGTGCTGCGGCCTCTGGACTATGAGCAGGTGAGGCAGATGGAAGTCTTGGTGAGCGCCTCCGATGCGGGCTCTCCTCGCCTTAGTGCCAACGTCACCGTCCGCCTTGTCGTGGTGGATGAGAATGACAATGCGCCACTGGTGCTGTACCCGTCGCACGACAGCAGCCCACCATCCAGCGAGCTGGTGCCCATGTCGGCTGAGGCAGGGTACCTCATCACCAAAGTGGTGGCCGTGGATGCCGACTCGGGGCAGAACTCGTGGCTCTCGTACCACCTGCTGAGGGCCACCGACCCCGGGCTGTTTGTGGTGGGTGCGCAGAGTGGGGAGGTGCGGCTGAGGAGGCCCGTGACAGAGAGAGACACCGTGAAGCAGAAGCTCGTTGTCCTGGTGCGAGACAACGGGCAGCCACCGCTGTCGGCCACCGTGGCGCTGAGCGCACTGCTGCTCAGTGACTTCTCAGACATGCGCCTACCGCACAGCAGCCTGGCCACGGAGGATGACAGCGGCTCCCTGACAACCTATTTAATCATTTCATTGGTCTGTGTCTCGCTCCTCTTCCTCACGTCCACGGCAGCCTTCGTCGCTCGCAAGATGTGCAAGAGAAAGGAGCTGAAGGGTGGGCATGTGGTTTACGGCGCTGGCAACTTGCAGAGCGGCCTGGCTGATTCAGCTGCTGCGGGGACCCTGTCCCACGCCTATTGCTACGAGATCAACCTCACGACAGGCTCGGGCAACAGCGAGTTCAAGTTCCTGAAGCCCATCCTCCCCAGCCTGCCACCACAGCACTGTGGCACGAGCGGGGGCACTGACGGCGAACGAGATTTCCCCCGTGGCCCTATCACCACGGAGGACATGGCACCAGACAACGCCGGCATGCTCTCTGCAGAAGAGTTCAATAGTCTTTCCTTTAACTAGCATGGAGTCAGCCCAGCCAGAGGCTTCATGCCTCCTGATCGGAAGGGAGCTGGGCTACAACACGGGGCAATGGTTCCTCCAGACTAAATCTGCATTTGCAATTGGTGTCACTGATTTCCCTCCAATTCTAAGTCAGAAGAAAGGTTGTCTCCCCCTCCAAACCAACCAACCAACCAAACAAACAAACAAACAAACAAAGAAAAAACCTAAAGGCTCCCTCTCTCAGGCAATAATATCTTTCAGCTCTGCTGCAGCCATTTCTGAAATGCTTTGAGAGTGGGGTTAGTCCCAGGAGCCCCCGGCTAAGTTCTTGCCTCACTTTTTTTTTTTTTTTATTCTGTGCTGTGTTGCGATGGCAAGGTCAGGCAGACAAATCACATGCTCAGTGAAATGCACGTAGCTCTTGTTCCTTGTCAGAAAAGCAAGGAAGTTGTGAGTACCGTGTTACAATGTGTTGCAAGCGTGGGGCTCTTTCTTCTGTGGGTTTGGGATGCGTCTGTCTGAGCTGTGTGGGCTCTGTGTGTTTTGCCCCCTGGTCATTATGTCTGTCCGGACAGCCGTTGTGTGTCTGCCTATGCTGCACAAAGGCTGCCCGCTGAAGCAGGGAGTAGCTCACATCCAGCCGTTGCGATGCACGCAATTGCAGCTCAGCAGGCAAGAAGGCTGTGTTGACCCTTTGAATACAGAAGTCTCATGTTCTCTGAGGGAGAGCAGCAAAACGCACAACAAGATCTTCCTTTGGCCCATAAGGGGAGGGTTGCGTGGGCTGTCTCCTTGGGATTGCCTTGGAAATATGGCAGCACTAACGGTGTTGGGATAGGCTGTAACCGTGCAGAGCTGTGAGAACATGTTCATTGTCGTTGGGTGCACTGTATGAAAACGCCACGAGGTGCTTCAAAGGACTGTGTCTGAAGGTCGAATCGAGATGAACTTGGAAAAGGGCCCTTGACTTTGGTCTCATGCTTGTTGTTCCGGAATTCAGAGGCTTCTTGATGGGAGTGGAAAGGTGTCCCGATATGATTTTCTGGGTTTGTGTTAGAGCATTTGCATCCTCCTTTTTGCCCTTTCTCCTTCTACCCTGCAGACTGCCTTTGAGCATTGTCTTACCTATTCCTCTTGAGAAGGACTGTCACCCCATGTGTAATAACGGATTGCTTGACTGCAGGCAGTGTGGCAGGGAATAGCTGGAAAGCTTCACGCTGTGTTGTGCTGCAGTTAGAAACTGTACCGTTGTAAACCGGGATACCCTTGTGTGTAAAAGTGAAATAAAGAGAGCAGCTGAATGCCTTGTGTGGAGAGAGTCTTTGTGGAGATGTTCTTTCTGGGGAAGCTCTGTCCAAGTTTTCAAAAGGCCGGGAGGCTTTTTTTTCTCATTTTGTCCCTTGGCTGAGGTGAAGTTGAAGGGGTCCATTTCCTCGCTTTGGAGACGCAGCCGACAGAGCATTCAGTAAAACTGTGGGGATCACGGATTTGCTGGCAGGCCTGTATGGGTCTTGTGAGCCCTGATCTTCTGGCTGCAGCAGGGCCCGGTTCGATCGAGGTCAGGGGAAACTGGCGGCTACCCTAGCAGGGGCCCTGGGTGTGCAAAGGCCTCTGCAAAGGCGTGAGGTGGGGGCAGTGACCTGTCCAACTCTCCCAAGAGCTCCAGCTGCAGATGGCAACTGTAAGGCGTTCAAGCACAAAGTGTTTTGATTCTAAAGGCTTTGGGGGATGGACGGCACAAAGACAGGATACACGTTCCTTTGGGGAAGTATTTGGGGGAGCCCCAGGAGGTGGGCAATTGGTGGGTGAAAACCACTACCAGGGAGAGGATTCGCTCTTGGGAAATGCAGAGGACTACAGTTGTCCCTTCCGCAAAGGCCCCGATAAAAAGGTAAGTCCAGAGGACAAGCTGGTATAGTGATGCTGACTGGAAGACCGCTGTAGCTCGAGGACTGAGTGATCCACAGTCCCGTTAATCTGGGAAGGCACACGCCTGTGCCGTGCTGTGCTGTGCTGCATAAATCCCTGGTCAGCAGGATAAACTCAGCTCTCACTCAGGGGTGGTGAGACAGCTGCCTGCAAGCAAGAAGTCCGCATGCGAACGTCTTTTACTGTGACAGTAGAAATGATGAATAGAATTGCTGTCTTGCAGGGAAGTCCTAAAACGGTGAGGACACTCTTTCAATTCTATGATGGGGGTCTGCGTGGCACGCTGTGTGTGGCTGGAGTTCTGTGTGAAGCTACTCTGCTCAGGGTTCTCCGCATCTAAAGGGACGAAGGATTCTCTATGCCAGCCTCTTCCTGTAGTGTGAGCTGTAACAGAGGGAGTTGTGAAGGACATCTTAGAGAGTCGGCGTGTCTCTCTTACTGAGATCTCAAGGAGCCAGCATCTCCGGGTGTAAAGCTGCTGCTTCTCAGGTTGCTGCAAGTCGAGGGTCTGGGTGTCTGATGCGGGTGATAACTAGATGGTTTATTGTGGTTTTTCCCCTGTGAGAGGGGGAGGCTGTTTCCCGTATCAGAGGGCCGGAACACACTGCGGAGCTTTCCCGAGGGGCTCGTCGGAGGTGCCGTTTAGGAAGCAATGCGGTGGGCAGGACTTGTCAGAGAGCCTCTCCTGAACGCATGCATGTCCCGCGAATCCGTCAGCACCGTTCTGAGGGATGCTGGCAAGCGCGGGGCTGCAGCAGGCGCTGTTGGCTGAGCAGGAGTGGGAAGCCGGCAAGGCGGAGGGCCGCTTCCCGGCGCCGGAGCGCTGCAGGTGCTGTGTGCGGCTGCGAGTATCGCTGTTGGCCTCTGCAAAGGCGTGAGGTGGGGGCAGTGACCTTTGCAACTGACCCAAGAGCTCCAGCTGCGCTGAGGCGGGCGAGGACGAAGAAGCGCTGTGCAGCTGGCAGCCCGCTGGCGAGAGGGAAGGCAACGCGGGCCGCACGGCCCCTCCCGCCGTTGAGCCGGCGGAGTGGCCGGCCGGCAGGCGCGTCCACGCCTGAGCCTCGCCGGGAGCCGCCTGCGTTCCCCGTCGTCAGCCTGAGATTCCCGAGGAGCCGTAGTGCCGTGCTGGGCTGCTACCTGCGGAGGCTCTCGCCCGGCTGCTCGACCGGGGAGCGCGGCTCGGTGCCGCCGGGCTGAGCCTCCGCCCCACGGCGCCGTGGGAAACGGGTTGTGCTCGTCTCGCCGCCGTGTTTCTCCAAGGGCGCGGACTGGCGTCCCGGCAGCCAAGCGCGCCCGCCTGCCCGCGGGCTCCGGGCAGCGGGGAGCGGGGCAGGACGCGGGGCAGCTGCCGGCGCCGCCCGTGCGCTCGGACTCGAGCGGCGGCCCCGCAGGGCTCTCGGCGCTCCTTCCCGGCGCTTCCCGCCCCGGCGCGGTGTGCGCGCGGGTCCGTGCGCCGGGGCGAGCCGGCAGCGCGGGCAGCGGGCGGCGGCGGGCGCAGTGCCGCCGCGGGCCGCAGGGTGGTGCTCCCGGCCAAGGCGGCGCCGAGCGGCTGCGGGCGGGGAGGCGGCCGAGCCCAGCCCGGCCGAGCGCAGCCCGGCCCAGACGAGCCGGGCAGCGGCGGCGAGCGGCGGCGAGCGGCGGCGAGCGGTGCCCCGTGCAATCCGCTGCCGGGCCACGGCGGCCGCGCTCCGGGCCGCCGGCCGCACTCGGCGAGAGGGAGGGCGCCCGCCCGCCGCCCCGCCGCGCCGCCGCGCCGCCGCCGGGCGCCGCTTTCGGCGGAGGACCGCGCGGGCGATCGGCGAGGCGGAGGCTGTCCGCCGCCGCGACATGGCGATCGCAAGGCAAGTGCTCTGTCTCTCTGCTTTCCTCTCCCTGCCGCACGCTCGCTCCGAGCCCCTCCGCTACTCCGTAGCCGAGGAGGCGGAGAGCGGCTCCGTGGTAGCCAACGTGGCGGAGGACGCGGGGCTGGCCCCGGCGCAGCTCGCGGCTCGCCGCGCCCGCCTGGCCTCGGACGACGGCCGGCAGCACTTTCGCTTAGACCGCGGCACCGGCCGCCTCGTAGTGGCGGACAGGCTGGACCGGGAGGAGCTGTGCGGGCAGTCCGCTACCTGCACGCTCCCCTTCGAGCTCCTGCTGGCGAACCCCCTGCAGTTCTTTCGGGTCGAGGTGGCGGTGCAGGACGTCAACGACCATTCGCCCGTTTTCCCGGAGGAACGAGTCACTTTTAAGATCCTGGAAACGAGCGACCCGGGCTCGCGTTTCCCGCTGGAGGGGGCTCGGGACCTGGATGTTGGCAGCAACAGCATCCAGGCTTACAGCATCTCTCCCGACAACGAGTACTTTAGTGTCTCCTTTGGGAGTCGGAGTAAGGGAGACAAATATGTGGAACTGGTCTTGGAAAAGCCGCTAGACAGAGAGGAGCAGGCGGAGGTGGGTTTCAGCCTCATCGCCATGGACGGAGGCTCTCCGCCGAGGAGTGGGACCACCCAAATCCACATTGTCGTTCTAGATGTAAATGACAATGCTCCTGTCTTCACAGAGGAGCGGTACCTTGGTCAGGTTTTGGAAAATGCACCGGAGGGCTCTGTGGTCCTCAGCGTGGTGGCAACCGATCGGGACATGGGAATCAACGGGGACATCACCTATCAGTTCAGCCAAGCAGTGGGCCAGAGCCACTCGGCATTCGCACTTGACCCCACCAGCGGTGAAATTAAAGTCACAAAGCCTCTGGACTTTGAGGCAGCACAGAATCACGAGCTCAGCGTGCGGGCCACAGATGGCGGGGGCCTCTCGTCAATCTGCAAGGTGTTGGTGGAGGTGGTGGATGTGAATGACAATGCACCAGAGCTGGTGGTCAATTCCTTCAGCAGCCCCCTCCCCGAGAACGCGTTACCCGGGACGGTGGTCGCCCTCTTTACTGTCAGGGACCGAGATGCCGGTGCCAACGGGAAGATCACCTGTGCCCTTGAAGACCAGCTGTCGTTCTCCCTGCGGCCGGCCTATAAGAATTACTACGAGCTGGTGACCGTGAGCACTCTGGACAGGGAGGAGACGGCACGGTACATCCTCACTGTCACAGCAGCAGACGCGGGGTCACCTCCTCTCACGACCACCCAGACCTTCACGGTGGACATCTCTGATGTCAACGACAATGCACCTGTCTTCAACCAGACGTCGTACACCATGCATGTGCGTGAGAACAATGCCCCCACGGTGCTCGTCGGAGCCGTCAGTGCCACGGATGCCGACGTGGGGCCCAATGCCAAGGTGACCTATTCCCTGGCACCAGCCCACCCCGCAGAGCAGCCTCCCTGCTCCTGCATCTCTGTGAACTCTGAGAACGGGCAGGTGTTTGTGCTGCGGCCTCTGGACTATGAGCAGGTGAGGCAGATGGAAGTCTTGGTGAGCGCCTCCGATGCGGGCTCTCCTCGCCTTAGTGCCAACGTCACCGTCCGCCTTGTCGTGGTGGATGAGAATGACAATGCGCCACTGGTGCTGTACCCGTCGCACGACAGCAGCCCACCATCCAGCGAGCTGGTGCCCATGTCGGCTGAGGCAGGGTACCTCATCACCAAAGTGGTGGCCGTGGATGCCGACTCGGGGCAGAACTCGTGGCTCTCGTACCACCTGCTGAGGGCCACCGACCCCGGGCTGTTTGTGGTGGGTGCGCAGAGTGGGGAGGTGCGGCTGAGGAGGCCCGTGACAGAGAGAGACACCGTGAAGCAGAAGCTCGTTGTCCTGGTGCGAGACAACGGGCAGCCACCGCTGTCGGCCACCGTGGCGCTGAGCGCACTGCTGCTCAGTGACTTCTCAGACATGCGCCTACCGCACAGCAGCCTGGCCACGGAGGATGACAGCGGCTCCCTGACAACCTATTTAATCATTTCATTGGTCTGTGTCTCGCTCCTCTTCCTCACGTCCACGGCAGCCTTCGTCGCTCGCAAGATGTGCAAGAGAAAGGAGCTGAAGGGTGGGCATGTGGTTTACGGCGCTGGCAACTTGCAGAGCGGCCTGGCTGATTCAGCTGCTGCGGGGACCCTGTCCCACGCCTATTGCTACGAGATCAACCTCACGACAGGCTCGGGCAACAGCGAGTTCAAGTTCCTGAAGCCCATCCTCCCCAGCCTGCCACCACAGCACTGTGGCACGAGCGGGGGCACTGACGGCGAACGAGATTTCCCCCGTGGCCCTATCACCACGGAGGACATGGCACCAGACAACGCCGGCATGCTCTCTGCAGAAGAGTTCAATAGTCTTTCCTTTAACTAGCATGGAGTCAGCCCAGCCAGAGGCTTCATGCCTCCTGATCGGAAGGGAGCTGGGCTACAACACGGGGCAATGGTTCCTCCAGACTAAATCTGCATTTGCAATTGGTGTCACTGATTTCCCTCCAATTCTAAGTCAGAAGAAAGGTTGTCTCCCCCTCCAAACCAACCAACCAACCAACCAAACAAACAAACAAACAAACAAAGAAAAAACCTAAAGGCTCCCTCTCTCAGGCAATAATATCTTTCAGCTCTGCTGCAGCCATTTCTGAAATGCTTTGAGAGTGGGGTTAGTCCCAGGAGCCCCCGGCTAAGTTCTTGCCTCACTTTTTTTTTTTTTTTATTCTGTGCTGTGTTG
The DNA here is from genome assembly GCF_965183815.1 of Platalea leucorodia. Classification (NCBI taxonomy): domain Eukaryota; kingdom Metazoa; phylum Chordata; class Aves; order Pelecaniformes; family Threskiornithidae; genus Platalea; species Platalea leucorodia. Next base: position 72,883 of record NW_028121262.1, read on the forward strand.
CGATGGCAAGGTCAGGCAGACAAATCACATGCTCAGTGAAATGCACGTAGCTCTTGTTCCTTGTCAGAAAAGCAAGGAAGTTGTGAGTACCGTGTTACAATGTGTTGCAAGCGTGGGGCTCTTTCTTCTGTGGGTTTGGGATGCGTCTGTCTGAGCTGTGTGGGCTCTGTGTGTTTTGCCCCCTGGTCATTATGTCTGTCCGGACAGCCGTTGTGTGTCTGCCTATGCTGCACAAAGGCTGCCCGCTGAAGCAGGGAGTAGCTCACATCCAGCCGTTGCGATGCACGCAATTGCAGCTCAGCAGGCAAGAAGGCTGTGTTGACCCTTTGAATACAGAAGTCTCATGTTCTCTGAGGGAGAGCAGCAAAACGCACAACAAGATCTTCCTTTGGCCCATAAGGGGAGGGTTGCGTGGGCTGTCTCCTTGGGATTGCCTTGGAAATATGGCAGCACTAACGGTGTTGGGATAGGCTGTAACCGTGCAGAGCTGTGAGAACATGTTCATTGTCGTTGGGTGCACTGTATGAAAACGCCACGAGGTGCTTCAAAGGACTGTGTCTGAAGGTCGAATCGAGATGAACTTGGAAAAGGGCCCTTGACTTTGGTCTCATGCTTGTTGTTCCGGAATTCAGAGGCTTCTTGATGGGAGTGGAAAGGTGTCCCGATATGATTTTCTGGGTTTGTGTTAGAGCAGTTGCATCCTCCTTTTTGCCCTTTCTCCTTCTACCCTGCAGACTGCCTTTGAGCATTGTCTTACCTATTCCTCTTGAGAAGGACTGTCACCCCATGTGTAATAACGGATTGCTTGACTGCAGGCAGTGTGGCAGGGAATAGCTGGAAAGCTTCACGCTGTGTTGTGCTGCAGTTAGAAACTGTACCGTTGTAAACCGGGATACCCTTGTGTGTAAAAGTGAAATAAAGAGAGCAGCTGAATGCCTTGTGTGGAGAGAGTCTTTGTGGAGATGTTCTTTCTGGGGAAGCTCTGTCCAAGTTTTCAAAAGGCCGGGAGGCTTTTTTTTCTCATTTTGTCCCTTGGCTGAGGTGAAGTTGAAGGGGTCCATTTCCTCGCTTTGGAGACGCAGCCGACAGAGCATTCAGTAAAACTGTGGGGATCACGGATTTGCTGGCAGGCCTGTATGGGTCTTGTGAGCCCTGATCTTCTGGCTGCAGCAGGGCCCGGTTCGATCGAGGTCAGGGGAAACTGGCGGCTACCCTAGCAGGGGCCCTGGGTGTGCAAAGGCCTCTGCAAAGGCGTGAGGTGGGGGCAGTGACCTGTCCAACTCTCCCAAGAGCTCCAGCTGCAGATGGCAACTGTAAGGCGTTCAAGCACAAAGTGTTTTGATTCTAAAGGCTTTGGGGGATGGACGGCACAAAGACAGGATACACGTTCCTTTGGGGAAGTATTTGGGGGAGCCCCAGGAGGTGGGCAATTGGTGGGTGAAAACCACTACCAGGGAGAGGATTCGCTCTTGGGAAATGCAGAGGACTACAGTTGTCCCTTCCGCAAAGGCCCCGATAAAAAGGTAAGTCCAGAGGACAAGCTGGTATAGTGATGCTGACTGGAAGACCGCTGTAGCTCGAGGACTGAGTGATCCACAGTCCCGTTAATCTGGGAAGGCACACGCCTGTGCCGTGCTCTGCTGTGCTGCATAAATCCCTGGTCAGCAGGATAAACTCAGCTCTCACTCAGGGGTGGTGAGACAGCTGCCTGCAAGCAAGAAGTCCGCATGCGAACGTCTTTTACTGTGACAGTAGAAATGATGAATAGAATTGCTGTCTTGCAGGGAAGTCCTAAAACGGTGAGGACACTCTTTCAATTCTATGATGGGGGTCTGCGTGGCACGCTGTGTGTGGCTGGAGTTCTGTGTGAAGCTACTCTGCTCAGGGTTCTCCGCATCTAAAGGGACGAAGGATTCTCTATGCCAGCCTCTTCCTGTAGTGTGAGCTGTAACAGAGGGAGTTGTGAAGGACATCTTAGAGAGTCGGCGTGTCTCTCTTACTGAGATCTCAAGGAGCCAGCATCTCCGGGTGTAAAGCTGCTGCTTCTCAGGTTGCTGCAAGTCGAGGGTCTGGGTGTCTGATGCGGGTGATAACTAGATGGTTTATTGTGGTTTTTCCCCTGTGAGAGGGGGAGGCTGTTTCCCGTATCAGAGGGCCGGAACACACTGCGGAGCTTTCCCGAGGGGCTCGTCGGAGGTGCCGTTTAGGAAGCAATGCGGTGGGCAGGACTTGTCAGAGAGCCTCTCCTGAACGCATGCATGTCCCGCGAATCCGTCAGCACCGTTCTGAGGGATGCTGGCAAGCGCGGGGCTGCAGCAGGCGCTGTTGGCTGAGCAGGAGTGGGAAGCCGGCAAGGCGGAGGGCCGCTTCCCGGCGCCGGAGCGCTGCAGGTGCTGTGTGCGGCTGCGAGTATCGCTGTTGGCCTCTGCAAAGGCGTGAGGTGGGGGCAGTGACCTTTGCAACTGACCCAAGAGCTCCAGCTGCGCTGAGGCGGGCGAGGACGAAGAAGCGCTGTGCAGCTGGCAGCCCGCTGGCGAGAGGGAAGGCAACGCGGGCCGCACGGCCCCTCCCGCCGTTGAGCCGGCGGAGTGGCCGGCCGGCAGGCGCGTCCACGCCTGAGCCTCGCCGGGAGCCGCCTGCGTTCCCCGTCGTCAGCCTGAGATTCCCGAGGAGCCGTAGTGCCGTGCTGGGCTGCTACCTGCGGAGGCTCTCGCCCGGCTGCTCGACCGGGGAGCGCGGCTCGGTGCCGCCGGGCTGAGCCTCCGCCCCACGGCGCCGTGGGAAACGGGTTGTGCTCGTCTCGCCGCCGTGTTTCTCCAAGGGCGCGGACTGGCGTCCCGGCAGCCAAGCGCGCCCGCCTGCCCGCGGGCTCCGGGCAGCGGGGAGCGGGGCAGGACGCGGGGCAGCTGCCGGCGCCGCCCGTGCGCTCGGACTCGAGCGGCGGCCCCGCAGGGCTCTCGGCGCTCCTTCCCGGCGCTTCCCGCCCCGGCGCGGTGTGCGCGCGGGTCCGTGCGCCGGGGCGAGCCGGCAGCGCGGGCAGCGGGCGGCGGCGGGCGCAGTGCCGCCGCGGGCCGCAGGGTGGTGCTCCCGGCCAAGGCGGCGCCGAGCGGCTGCGGGCGGGGAGGCGGCCGAGCCCAGCCCGGCCGAGCGCAGCCCGGCCCAGACGAGCCGGGCAGCGGCGGCGAGCGGCGGCGAGCGGCGGCGAGCGGTGCCCCGTGCAATCCGCTGCCGGGCCACGGCGGCCGCGCTCCGGGCCGCCGGCCGCACTCGGCGAGAGGGAGGGCGCCCGCCCGCCGCCCCGCCGCGCCGCCGCGCCGCCGCCGGGCGCCGCTTTCGGCGGAGGACCGCGCGGGCGATCGGCGAGGCGGAGGCTGTCCGCCGCCGCGACATGGCGATCGCAAGGCAAGTGCTCTGTCTCTCTGCTTTCCTCTCCCTGCCGCACGCTCGCTCCGAGCCCCTCCGCTACTCCGTAGCCGAGGAGGCGGAGAGCGGCTCCGTGGTAGCCAACGTGGCGGAGGACGCGGGGCTGGCCCCGGCGCAGCTCGCGGCTCGCCGCGCCCGCCTGGCCTCGGACGACGGCCGGCAGCACTTTCGCTTAGACCGCGGCACCGGCCGCCTCGTAGTGGCGGACAGGCTGGACCGGGAGGAGCTGTGCGGGCAGTCCGCTACCTGCACGCTCCCCTTCGAGCTCCTGCTGGCGAACCCCCTGCAGTTCTTTCGGGTCGAGGTGGCGGTGCAGGACGTCAACGACCATTCGCCCGTTTTCCCGGAGGAACGAGTCACTTTTAAGATCCTGGAAACGAGCGACCCGGGCTCGCGTTTCCCGCTGGAGGGGGCTCGGGACCTGGATGTTGGCAGCAACAGCATCCAGGCTTACAGCATCTCTCCCGACAACGAGTACTTTAGTGTCTCCTTTGGGAGTCGGAGTAAGGGAGACAAATATGTGGAACTGGTCTTGGAAAAGCCGCTAGACAGAGAGGAGCAGGCGGAGGTGGGTTTCAGCCTCATCGCCATGGACGGAGGCTCTCCGCCGAGGAGTGGGACCACCCAAATCCACATTGTCGTTCTAGATGTAAATGACAATGCTCCTGTCTTCACAGAGGAGCGGTACCTTGGTCAGGTTTTGGAAAATGCACCGGAGGGCTCTGTGGTCCTCAGCGTGGTGGCAACCGATCGGGACATGGGAATCAACGGGGACATCACCTATCAGTTCAGCCAAGCAGTGGGCCAGAGCCACTCGGCATTCGCACTTGACCCCACCAGCGGTGAAATTAAAGTCACAAAGCCTCTGGACTTTGAGGCAGCACAGAATCACGAGCTCAGCGTGCGGGCCACAGATGGCGGGGGCCTCTCGTCAATCTGCAAGGTGTTGGTGGAGGTGGTGGATGTGAATGACAATGCACCAGAGCTGGTGGTCAATTCCTTCAGCAGCCCCCTCCCCGAGAACGCGTTACCCGGGACGGTGGTCGCCCTCTTTACTGTCAGGGACCGAGATGCCGGTGCCAACGGGAAGATCACCTGTGCCCTTGAAGACCAGCTGTCGTTCTCCCTGCGGCCGGCCTATAAGAATTACTACGAGCTGGTGACCGTGAGCACTCTGGACAGGGAGGAGACGGCACGGTACATCCTCACTGTCACAGCAGCAGACGCGGGGTCACCTCCTCTCACGACCACCCAGACCTTCACGGTGGACATCTCCGATGTCAACGACAATGCACCTGTCTTCAACCAGACGTCGTACACCATGCATGTGCGTGAGAACAATGCCCCCACGGTGCTCGTCGGAGCCGTCAGTGCCACGGATGCCGACGTGGGGCCCAATGCCAAGGTGACCTATTCCCTGGCACCAGCCCACCCCGCAGAGCAGCCTCCCTGCTCCTGCATCTCTGTGAACTCTGAGAACGGGCAGGTGTTTGTGCTGCGGCCTCTGGACTATGAGCAGGTGAGGCAGATGGAAGTCTTGGTGAGCGCCTCCGATGCGGGCTCTCCTCGCCTTAGTGCCAACGTCACCGTCCGCCTTGTCGTGGTGGATGAGAATGACAATGCGCCACTGGTGCTGTACCCGTCGCACGACAGCAGCCCACCATCCAGCGAGCTGGTGCCCATGTCGGCTGAGGCAGGGTACCTCATCACCAAAGTGGTGGCCGTGGATGCCGACTCGGGGCAGAACTCGTGGCTCTCGTACCACCTGCTGAGGGCCACCGACCCCGGGCTGTTTGTGGTGGGTGCGCAGAGTGGGGAGGTGCGGCTGAGGAGGCCCGTGACAGAGAGAGACACCGTGAAGCAGAAGCTCGTTGTCCTGGTGCGAGACAACGGGCAGCCACCGCTGTCGGCCACCGTGGCGCTGAGCGCACTGCTGCTCAGTGACTTCTCAGACATGCGCCTACCGCACAGCAGCCTGGCCACGGAGGATGACAGCGGCTCCCTGACAACCTATTTAATCATTTCATTGGTCTGTGTCTCGCTCCTCTTCCTCACGTCCACGGCAGCCTTCGTCGCTCGCAAGATGTGCAAGAGAAAGGAGCTGAAGGGTGGGCATGTGGTTTACGGCGCTGGCAACTTGCAGAGCGGCCTGGCTGATTCAGCTGCTGCGGGGACCCTGTCCCACGCCTATTGCTACGAGATCAACCTCACGACAGGCTCGGGCAACAGCGAGTTCAAGTTCCTGAAGCCCATCCTCCCCAGCCTGCCACCACAGCACTGTGGCACGAGCGGGGGCACTGACGGCGAACGAGATTTCCCCCGTGGCCCTATCACCACGGAGGACATGGCACCAGACAACGCCGGCATGCTCTCTGCAGAAGAGTTCAATAGTCTTTCCTTTAACTAGCATGGAGTCAGCCCAGCCAGAGGCTTCATGCCTCCTGATCGGAAGGGAGCTGGGCTACAACACGGGGCAATGGTTCCTCCAGACTAAATCTGCATTTGCAATTGGTGTCACTGATTTCCCTCCAATTCTAAGTCAGAAGAAAGGTTGTCTCCCCCTCCAAACCAACCAACCAACCAACCAAACAAACAAACAAACAAACAAAGAAAAAACCTAAAGGCTCCCTCTCTCAGGCAATAATATCTTTCAGCTCTGCTGCAGCCATTTCTGAAATGCTTTGAGAGTGGGGTTAGTCCCAGGAGCCCCCGGCTAAGTTCTTGCCTCACTTTTTTTTTTTTTTTATTCTGTGCTGTGTTGCGATGGCAAGGTCAGGCAGACAAATCACATGCTCAGTGAAATGCACGTAGCTCTTGTTCCTTGTCAGAAAAGCAAGGAAGTTGTGAGTACCGTGTTACAATGTGTTGCAAGCGTGGGGCTCTTTCTTCTGTGGGTTTGGGATGCGTCTGTCTGAGCTGTGTGGGCTCTGTGTGTTTTGCCCCCTGGTCATTATGTCTGTCCGGACAGCCGTTGTGTGTCTGCCTATGCTGCACAAAGGCTGCCCGCTGAAGCAGGGAGTAGCTCACATCCAGCCGTTGCGATGCACGCAATTGCAGCTCAGCAGGCAAGAAGGCTGTGTTGACCCTTTGAATACAGAAGTCTCATGTTCTCTGAGGGAGAGCAGCAAAACGCACAACAAGATCTTCCTTTGGCCCATAAGGGGAGGGTTGCGTGGGCTGTCTCCTTGGGATTGCCTTGGAAATATGGCAGCACTAACGGTGTTGGGATAGGCTGTAACCGTGCAGAGCTGTGAGAACATGTTCATTGTCGTTGGGTGCACTGTATGAAAACGCCACGAGGTGCTTCAAAGGACTGTGTCTGAAGGTCGAATCGAGATGAACTTGGAAAAGGGCCCTTGACTTTGGTCTCATGCTTGTTGTTCCGGAATTCAGAGGCTTCTTGATGGGAGTGGAAAGGTGTCCCGATATGATTTTCTGGGTTTGTGTTAGAGCAGTTGCATCCTCCTTTTTGCCCTTTCTCCTTCTACCCTGCAGACTGCCTTTGAGCATTGTCTTACCTATTCCTCTTGAGAAGGACTGTCACCCCATGTGTAATAACGGATTGCTTGACTGCAGGCAGTGTGGCAGGGAATAGCTGGAAAGCTTCACGCTGTGTTGTGCTGCAGTTAGAAACTGTACCGTTGTAAACCGGGATACCCTTGTGTGTAAAAGTGAAATAAAGAGAGCAGCTGAATGCCTTGTGTGGAGAGAGTCTTTGTGGAGATGTTCTTTCTGGGGAAGCTCTGTCCAAGTTTTCAAAAGGCCGGGAGGCTTTTTTTTCTCATTTTGTCCCTTGGCTGAGGTGAAGTTGAAGGGGTCCATTTCCTCGCTTTGGAGACGCAGCCGACAGAGCATTCAGTAAAACTGTGGGGATCACGGATTTGCTGGCAGGCCTGTATGGGTCTTGTGAGCCCTGATCTTCTGGCTGCAGCAGGGCCCGGTTCGATCGAGGTCAGGGGAAACTGGCGGCTACCCTAGCAGGGGCCCTGGGTGTGCAAAGGCCTCTGCAAAGGCGTGAGGTGGGGGCAGTGACCTGTCCAACTCTCCCAAGAGCTCCAGCTGCAGATGGCAACTGTAAGGCGTTCAAGCACAAAGTGTTTTGATTCTAAAGGCTTTGGGGGATGGACGGCACAAAGACAGGATACACGTTCCTTTGGGGAAGTATTTGGGGGAGCCCCAGGAGGTGGGCAATTGGTGGGTGAAAACCACTACCAGGGAGAGGATTCGCTCTTGGGAAATGCAGAGGACTACAGTTGTCCCTTCCGCAAAGGCCCCGATAAAAAGGTAAGTCCAGAGGACAAGCTGGTATAGTGATGCTGACTGGAAGACCGCTGTAGCTCGAGGACTGAGTGATCCACAGTCCCGTTAATCTGGGAAGGCACACGCCTGTGCCGTGCTCTGCTGTGCTGCATAAATCCCTGGTCAGCAGGATAAACTCAGCTCTCACTCAGGGGTGGTGAGACAGCTGCCTGCAAGCAAGAAGTCCGCATGCGAACGTCTTTTACTGTGACAGTAGAAATGATGAATAGAATTGCTGTCTTGCAGGGAAGTCCTAAAACGGTGAGGACACTCTTTCAATTCTATGATGGGGGTCTGCGTGGCACGCTGTGTGTGGCTGGAGTTCTGTGTGAAGCTACTCTGCTCAGGGTTCTCCGCATCTAAAGGGACGAAGGATTCTCTATGCCAGCCTCTTCCTGTAGTGTGAGCTGTAACAGAGGGAGTTGTGAAGGACATCTTAGAGAGTCGGCGTGTCTCTCTTACTGAGATCTCAAGGAGCCAGCATCTCCGGGTGTAAAGCTGCTGCTTCTCAGGTTGCTGCAAGTCGAGGGTCTGGGTGTCTGATGCGGGTGATAACTAGATGGTTTATTGTGGTTTTTCCCCTGTGAGAGGGGGAGGCTGTTTCCCGTATCAGAGGGCCGGAACACACTGCGGAGCTTTCCCGAGGGGCTCGTCGGAGGTGCCGTTTAGGAAGCAATGCGGTGGGCAGGACTTGTCAGAGAGCCTCTCCTGAACGCATGCATGTCCCGCGAATCCGTCAGCACCGTTCTGAGGGATGCTGGCAAGCGCGGGGCTGCAGCAGGCGCTGTTGGCTGAGCAGGAGTGGGAAGCCGGCAAGGCGGAGGGCCGCTTCCCGGCGCCGGAGCGCTGCAGGTGCTGTGTGCGGCTGCGAGTATCGCTGTTGGCCTCTGCAAAGGCGTGAGGTGGGGGCAGTGACCTTTGCAACTGACCCAAGAGCTCCAGCTGCGCTGAGGCGGGCGAGGACGAAGAAGCGCTGTGCAGCTGGCAGCCCGCTGGCGAGAGGGAAGGCAACGCGGGCCGCACGGCCCCTCCCGCCGTTGAGCCGGCGGAGTGGCCGGCCGGCAGGCGCGTCCACGCCTGAGCCTCGCCGGGAGCCGCCTGCGTTCCCCGTCGTCAGCCTGAGATTCCCGAGGAGCCGTAGTGCCGTGCTGGGCTGCTACCTGCGGAGGCTCTCGCCCGGCTGCTCGACCGGGGAGCGCGGCTCGGTGCCGCCGGGCTGAGCCTCCGCCCCACGGCGCCGTGGGAAACGGGTTGTGCTCGTCTCGCCGCCGTGTTTCTCCAAGGGCGCGGACTGGCGTCCCGGCAGCCAAGCGCGCCCGCCTGCCCGCGGGCTCCGGGCAGCGGGGAGCGGGGCAGGACGCGGGGCAGCTGCCGGCGCCGCCCGTGCGCTCGGACTCGAGCGGCGGCCCCGCAGGGCTCTCGGCGCTCCTTCCCGGCGCTTCCCGCCCCGGCGCGGTGTGCGCGCGGGTCCGTGCGCCGGGGCGAGCCGGCAGCGCGGGCAGCGGGCGGCGGCGGGCGCAGTGCCGCCGCGGGCCGCAGGGTGGTGCTCCCGGCCAAGGCGGCGCCGAGCGGCTGCGGGCGGGGAGGCGGCCGAGCCCAGCCCGGCCGAGCGCAGCCCGGCCCAGACGAGCCGGGCAGCGGCGGCGAGCGGCGGCGAGCGGCGGCGAGCGGTGCCCCGTGCAATCCGCTGCCGGGCCACGGCGGCCGCGCTCCGGGCCGCCGGCCGCACTCGGCGAGAGGGAGGGCGCCCGCCCGCCGCCCCGCCGCGCCGCCGCGCCGCCGCCGGGCGCCGCTTTCGGCGGAGGACCGCGCGGGCGATCGGCGAGGCGGAGGCTGTCCGCCGCCGCGACATGGCGATCGCAAGGCAAGTGCTCTGTCTCTCTGCTTTCCTCTCCCTGCCGCACGCTCGCTCCGAGCCCCTCCGCTACTCCGTAGCCGAGGAGGCGGAGAGCGGCTCCGTGGTAGCCAACGTGGCGGAGGACGCGGGGCTGGCCCCGGCGCAGCTCGCGGCTCGCCGCGCCCGCCTGGCCTCGGACGACGGCCGGCAGCACTTTCGCTTAGACCGCGGCACCGGCCGCCTCGTAGTGGCGGACAGGCTGGACCGGGAGGAGCTGTGCGGGCAGTCCGCTACCTGCACGCTCCCCTTCGAGCTCCTGCTGGCGAACCCCCTGCAGTTCTTTCGGGTCGAGGTGGCGGTGCAGGACGTCAACGACCATTCGCCCGTTTTCCCGGAGGAACGAGTCACTTTTAAGATCCTGGAAACGAGCGACCCGGGCTCGCGTTTCCCGCTGGAGGGGGCTCGGGACCTGGATGTTGGCAGCAACAGCATCCAGGCTTACAGCATCTCTCCCGACAACGAGTACTTTAGTGTCTCCTTTGGGAGTCGGAGTAAGGGAGACAAATATGTGGAACTGGTCTTGGAAAAGCCGCTAGACAGAGAGGAGCAGGCGGAGGTGGGTTTCAGCCTCATCGCCATGGACGGAGGCTCTCCGCCGAGGAGTGGGACCACCCAAATCCACATTGTCGTTCTAGATGTAAATGACAATGCTCCTGTCTTCACAGAGGAGCGGTACCTTGGTCAGGTTTTGGAAAATGCACCGGAGGGCTCTGTGGTCCTCAGCGTGGTGGCAACCGATCGGGACATGGGAATCAACGGGGACATCACCTATCAGTTCAGCCAAGCAGTGGGCCAGAGCCACTCGGCATTCGCACTTGACCCCACCAGCGGTGAAATTAAAGTCACAAAGCCTCTGGACTTTGAGGCAGCACAGAATCACGAGCTCAGCGTGCGGGCCACAGATGGCGGGGGCCTCTCGTCAATCTGCAAGGTGTTGGTGGAGGTGGTGGATGTGAATGACAATGCACCAGAGCTGGTGGTCAATTCCTTCAGCAGCCCCCTCCCCGAGAACGCGTTACCCGGGACGGTGGTCGCCCTCTTTACTGTCAGGGACCGAGATGCCGGTGCCAACGGGAAGATCACCTGTGCCCTTGAAGACCAGCTGTCGTTCTCCCTGCGGCCGGCCTATAAGAATTACTACGAGCTGGTGACCGTGAGCACTCTGGACAGGGAGGAGACGGCACGGTACATCCTCACTGTCACAGCAGCAGACGCGGGGTCACCTCCTCTCACGACCACCCAGACCTTCACGGTGGACATCTCCGATGTCAACGACAATGCACCTGTCTTCAACCAGACGTCGTACACCATGCATGTGCGTGAGAACAATGCCCCCACGGTGCTCGTCGGAGCCGTCAGTGCCACGGATGCCGACGTGGGGCCCAATGCCAAGGTGACCTATTCCCTGGCACCAGCCCACCCCGCAGAGCAGCCTCCCTGCTCCTGCATCTCTGTGAACTCTGAGAACGGGCAGGTGTTTGTGCTGCGGCCTCTGGACTATGAGCAGGTGAGGCAGATGGAAGTCTTGGTGAGCGCCTCCGATGCGGGCTCTCCTCGCCTTAGTGCCAACGTCACCGTCCGCCTTGTCGTGGTGGATGAGAATGACAATGCGCCACTGGTGCTGTACCCGTCGCACGACAGCAGCCCACCATCCAGCGAGCTGGTGCCCATGTCGGCTGAGGCAGGGTACCTCATCACCAAAGTGGTGGCCGTGGATGCCGACTCGGGGCAGAACTCGTGGCTCTCGTACCACCTGCTGAGGGCCACCGACCCCGGGCTGTTTGTGGTGGGTGCGCAGAGTGGGGAGGTGCGGCTGAGGAGGCCCGTGACAGAGAGAGACACCGTGAAGCAGAAGCTCGTTGTCCTGGTGCGAGACAACGGGCAGCCACCGCTGTCGGCCACCGTGGCGCTGAGCGCACTGCTGCTCAGTGACTTCTCAGACATGCGCCTACCGCACAGCAGCCTGGCCACGGAGGATGACAGCGGCTCCCTGACAACCTATTTAATCATTTCATTGGTCTGTGTCTCGCTCCTCTTCCTCACGTCCACGGCAGCCTTCGTCGCTCGCAAGATGTGCAAGAGAAAGGAGCTGAAGGGTGGGCATGTGGTTTACGGCGCTGGCAACTTGCAGAGCGGCCTGGGCTGATTCAGCTGCTGCGGGGACCCTGTCCCACGCCTATTGCTACGAGATCAACCTCACGACAGGCTCGGGCAACAGCGAGTTCAAGTTCCTGAAGCCCATCCTCCCCAGCCTGCCACCACAGCACTGTGGCACGAGCGGGGGGCACTGACGGCGAACGAGATTTCCCCCGTGGCCCTATCACCACGGAGGACATGGCACCAGACAACGCCGGCATGCTCTCTGCAGAAGAGTTCAATAGTCTTTCCTTTAACTAGCATGGAGTCAGCCCAGCCAGAGGCTTCATGCCTCCTGATCGGAAGGGAGCTGGGCTACAACACGGGGCAATGGTTCCTCCAGACTAAATCTGCATTTGCAATTGGTGTCACTGATTTCCCTCCAATTCTAAGTCAGAAGAAAGGTTGTCTCCCCCTCCAAACCAACCAACCAACCAACCAAACAAACAAACAAACAAACAAAGAAAAAACCTAAAGGCTCCCTCTCTCAGGCAATAATATCTTTCAGCTCTGCTGCAGCCATTTCTGAAATGCTTTGAGAGTGGGGTTAGTCCCAGGAGCCCCCGGCTAAGTTCTTGCCTCACTTTTTTTTTTTTTTTTATTCTGTGCTGTGTTGCGATGGCAAGGTCAGGCAGACAAATCACATGCTCAGTGAAATGCACGTAGCTCTTGTTCCTTGTCAGAAAAGCAAGGAAGTTGTGAGTACCGTGTTACAATGTGTTGCAAGCGTGGGGCTCTTTCTTCTGTGGTTTGGGATGCGTCTGTCTGAGCTGTGTGGGCTCTGTGTGTTTTGCCCCCTGGTCATTATGTCTGTCCGGACAGCCGTTGTGTGTCTGCCTATGCTGCACAAAGGCTGCCCGCTGAAGCAGGGAGTAGCTCACATCCAGCCGTTGCGATGCACGCAATTGCAGCTCAGCAGGCAAGAAGGCTGTGTTGACCTTTGAATACAGAAGTCTCATGTTCTCTGAGGGAGAGCAGCAAAACGCACAACAAGATCTTCCTTTGGCCCATAAGGGGAGGGTTGCGTGGGCTGTCTCCTTGGGATTGCCTTGGAAATATGGCAGCACTAACGGTGTTGGGATAGGCTGTAACCGTGCAGAGCTGTGAGAACATGTTCATTGTCGTTGGGTGCACTGTATGAAAACGCCACGAGGTGCTTCAAAGGACTGTGTCTGAAGGTCGAATCGAGATGAACTTGGAAAAGGGCCCTTGACTTTGGTCTCATGCTTGTTGTTCCGGAATTCAGAGGCTTCTTGATGG